>NW_027621141.1:22500-27500 GCF_964198595.1 Lampetra fluviatilis
TCACTCATACACTCACTCACTCACTCACACACTCACTCACTCATACACTCACTCACTCATACACTCACTCACTCATACACTCACTCATACACTCACTCACTCATACACTCACTCATACACTCACTCACTCATACACTCACTCATACACTCACTCACTCATACACAGACTCACTCACTCATACACTCACTCACTCATACACTCACTCACTCATACACTCACTCATACACTCACTCATACACTCATACACTCACTCACTCATACACTCACTCATACACTCACTCACTCATACACTCACTCACTCATACACTCACTCAGTCACTCACTCACTCACTCATACACTCACTCACTCATACACTCACTCACTCATACACTCACTCACTCATACACTCACTCATACACTCACTCACTCATACACTCACTCACTCATACACTCACTCACTCACTCATACACTCACTCACTCATACACTCACTCATACACTCACTCACTCATACACTCACTCACTCATACACTCACTCAGTCACTCACTCACTCACTCATACACTCACTCACTCATACACTCACTCACTCATACACTCACTCACTCATACACTCACTCATACACTCACTCACTCATACACTCACTCACTCATACACTCACTCACTCATACACTCACTCATACACTCACTCACTCATACACTCACTCACTCATACACTCACTCAGTCACTCACTCACTCACTCATACACTCACTCACTCATACACTCACTCACTCATACACTCACTCACTCATACACTCACTCACTCATACACAGACTCACTCACTCATACACTCACTCACTCACTCATACACTTACTCACTCACTCATACACTCACTCATACACTCACTCATACACTCACTCACTCATACACTTACTCACTCACTCATACACTCACTCACTCATACACTCACTCACTCATACACTCACTCACTCATACACTCACTCACTCACTCATACACTCACTCACTCATACACTCACTCACTCATACACTCACTCACTCATACACTCACTCACTCATACACTCACTCACTCATACACTCACTCACTCACTCATACACTCACTCATACACTCACTCACTCACTCATACACTCACTCACTCATACACTCACTCATACACTCACTCACTCATACACTCACTCACTCATACACTCACTCACTGAGTGAGTGTAAGAGTGAGTGTAAGAGTGAGTGATGGTGTTGTTGGTGGTGGTGATGGTGGTGATGGTGGTGATGGTGGTGGTGATGGTGGTGATGTTGATGATGATAGTGTTGGTGGTGATGATGGTGATGTTGATGATGTTGATGTTGATGATGTTGATGATGATGTTGATGATGATGATGTTGATGATGTTGATGTTGATGATGATGATGTTGATGATGTTGATGATGTTGATGATGATGATGTTGATGATGATGGTGTTGTTGATGATGATGTTGATGATGATGATGTTGATGTCTGTGTAGACGCTGCTCACACAGCAGCAGGGCGTGGTGGTGCTGGAGGTGCAGAGTGATGATGTTGATGATGATGATGTTGATGATAGTGATGATGTTGATGATGATGATGATGTTGATGATGATGATGATGTTGATGATGATGATGATGATGTTGATGATGATGATGATGTTGATGATGTTGATGATGATGTTGTTGATGATGATGATGATGTTGATGATGTTGATGATGATGTTGATGATGTTGATGATGATGATGATGTTGATGTCTGTGTAGACGCTGCTCACACAGCAGCAGGGCGTGGTGGTGCTGGAGGTGCAGAGTGATGATGTTGATGATGATGATGTTGATGATGATGATGATGTTGATGATGATGTTGATGATGATGATGGTGATGTTGTTGATGTCTGTGTAGACGCTGCTCACACAGCAGCAGGGCGTGGTGGTGCTGGAGGTTCAGAGTGATGGTGATGTTGATGATGATGATGTTGATGATAGTGATGATGATGATGTTGATGATGATGATGATGATGTTGATGATGATGATGTCTGTGTAGACGCTGCTCACACAGCAGCAGGGCGTGGTGGTGCTGGAGGTTCAGAGTGATGATGTTGATGATGATGATGATGTTGATGATGTTGATGATGATGTTGATGATGTTGATGATGATGATGTTGATGATGTTGATGATGTTGATGATGTTGATGATGATGTTGATGATGTTGATGTTGATGATGATGTTGATGATGTTGATGATGTTGATGATGTTGATGTTGATGATGTTGATGATGTTGATGATGATGTTGATGATGTTGATGATGTTGATGATGTTGATGATGATGTTGATGATGTTGATGATGATGATGTTGATGATGTTGATGATGTTGATGATGTTGATGATGATGTTGATGATGTTGATGTTGATGATGATGTTGATGATGTTGATGATGTTGATGATGTTGATGTTGATGATGTTGATGATGTTGATGATGATGTTGATGATGTTGATGATGTTGATGATGTTGATGATGTTGATGATGATGTTGATGATGTTGATGTTGATGATGATGTTGATGATGTTGATGTTGATGATGTTGATGATGATGTTGATGATGTTGATGATGTTGATGATGTTGATGATGTTGATGATGTTGATGATGATGTTGATGATGTTGATGTTGATGATGATGTTGATGATGTTGATGATGTTGATGATGTTGATGTTGATGATGTTGATGATGTTGATGATGATGATGTTGATGATGATGATGATGTTGATGTTGATGATGTTGATGATGATGTTGATGATGTTGATGATGTTGATGATGTTGATGATGTTGATGATGTTGATGATGATGTTGATGATGTTGATGTTGATGATGATGTTGATGATGTTGATGATGTTGATGATGTTGATGTTGATGATGTTGATGATGTTGATGATGTTGATGTTGATGATGTTGATGATGTTGATGTTGATGATGTTGATGATGATGTTGATGATGATGTTGATGATGATGTTGATGTTGTTGATGATGTTGATGATGTTGATGTTGATGATGATGTTGATGATGTTGATGTTGATGATGATGATGGTGATGATGTTGATGATGATGATGGTGATGATGTTGATGATGATGATGATGTTGATGATGTTGATGATGTTGATGATGATGATGTTGATGATGATGATGTTGATGATGATGTTGATGATGTTGATGTTGATGATGATGTTGATGATGATGTTGATGATGATGTTGATGATGATGTTGATGATGATGATGATGTTGATGATGTTGATGATGTTGATGATGATGATGTTGATGATGATGATGTTGATGATGATGTTGATGATGTTGATGATGTTGATGATGTTGATGTTGATGATGATGTTGATGATGATGTTGATGATGTTGATGTTGATGATGTTGATGATGATGATGTTGATGATGATGATGGTGATGATGGTGTTGATGATGTTGATGATGTTGATGATGATGATGTTGATGATGATGTTGATGATGATGATGATGTTGATGATGATGATGTTGATGATGATGTTGATGATGTTGATGATGTTGATGATGTTGATGTTGATGATGATGTTGATGATGATGTTGATGATGTTGATGTTGATGATGTTGATGATGATGATGTTGATGATGATGATGATGTTGATGATGTTGATGTTGATGATGTTGATGATGATGTTGATGTTGATGATGATGTTGATGTTGATGGTGTTGATGATGATGTTGATGTTGATGATGATGTTGATGTTGATGGTGTTGATGTTGATGGTGTTGATGATGATGTTGATGTTGATGATGATGTTGATGTTGATGATGTTGATGATGTTGATGATGTTGATGATGATGTTGATGATGTTGATGTTGATGATGATGATGATGTTGTTGATGATGTTGATGATGATGTTGATGATGATGATGTTGATGATGATGTTGATGATGATGTTGATGGTGTTGATGATGTCTGTGTAGACGCTGCTCACACAGCAGCAGGGCGTGGTGGTGCTGATGATGATGATGTTGATGTTGATGATGTTGATGTTGATGATGTTGATGATGATGTTGATGATGTTGATGTTGATGATGTTGATGATGTTGATGATGATGATGTTGATGTTGTTGATGTTGATGATGTTGATGATGATGATGATGTTGATGATGATGTTGATGATGTTGATGTTGATGATGTTGATGATGTTGATGATGTTGATGTTGATGATGTTGATGTTGATGATGTTGATGATGATGTTGATGATGTTGATGTTGATGATGTTGATGATGTTGATGATGTTGATGTTGATGATGTTGATGATGATGTTGATGATGATGTTGATGATGATGTTGATGATGATGTTGTTGATGATGTTGATGATGTTGATGTTGATGATGATGTTGATGATGTTGATGTTGATGATGATGATGGTGATGATGTTGATGATGATGATGGTGATGATGTTGATGATGATGATGATGTTGATGATGTTGATGATGTTGATGATGATGATGTTGATGATGATGATGTTGATGATGATGTTGATGATGTTGATGTTGATGATGATGTTGATGATGATGTTGATGATGATGTTGATGATGATGTTGATGATGATGATGATGTTGATGATGTTGATGATGTTGATGATGATGATGTTGATGATGATGATGTTGATGATGATGTTGATGATGTTGATGATGTTGATGATGTTGATGTTGATGATGATGTTGATGATGATGTTGATGATGTTGATGTTGATGATGTTGATGATGATGATGTTGATGATGATGATGGTGATGATGGTGTTGATGATGTTGATGATGTTGATGTTGATGATGTTGATGATGATGATGTTGATGATGATGATGTTGATGATGATCTTGATGATGTTGATGATGATGTTGATGGTGATGTTGATGATGATGATGATGTTGATGATGATGATGATGTTGATGATGTTGATGATGATGATGTTGATGATGATGATGATGTTGATGAT
>NW_027621141.1:32500-42500 GCF_964198595.1 Lampetra fluviatilis
GTCTCCCCCGTGTCTCCCCGCGTCTCCCCGCGTCTCCCCGCGTCTCCCCGCGTCTCCCCGCGTCTCCCCGCGTCTCCCTGCGTCTCCCCGCGTCTCCCGTGTCTCCCCGCGTCTCCGCCGTGTCTCTCACGACTCCCCGCGTCTCCCCGCGTCTCCCCGCGTCTCCCCGCGTCTCGCTGCGTCTCCCCGCGTCTCCCGTGTCTCCCCGCGTCTCCGCCGTGTCTCTCACGACTCCCCGCGTCTCCCCGCATCTCCCCGTGTCTCCGCCGTGTCTCTCACGACTCCCCGTGTCTCCCCGCGTCTCCCCGCATCTCCCCGTGTCTCCCCGCGTCTCCCTGCGTCTCCCCGCGTCTCCCGTGTCTCCCCGCGTCTCCGCCGTGTCTCTCACGACTCCCTGCGTCTCCCCGCATCTCCCCGTGTCTCTCACGACTCCCCGTGTCTTCCCGCGTCTCCCCGTGTCTCCCCGCGTCTCCCCGCGTCTCCCCGTGTCTGCAGGCGGAGTTGTCTAAGCTCCAGGATGAGAAGCGACGTCTCTACCAGGTGTGCCGGGCATTGCTGCTCAAGTCCAAGGAGGTTTGCGGCCTCGGACCGGATGACGAAGCTCCGCCTGAAATGCAGCAGGTGACAGTAGCAGGAGCAGTAGCAGCATCATCATCATCAGCATCATCAGTAGCAGTAGTAGTCGTAGCAGCAGTAGTAGTAGTATCAGTAGTAGTAGCAGTAGTAGCAGTAGCAGCAGTAGTAGTAGTAGTAGCAGTAGTAGCAGTAGCATCATCATCATCAGTAGTAGTATCATCATCATCAGTAGTAGTATCATCGTCATCAGTAGTAGTAGCAGCATCAGCAGCATCATCATCATCATCAGTAGTATCATCATCATCATCAGTAGTAGTATCATCATCATCAGTAGTATCATCATCATCATCATCAGTAGTAGCAGCATCAGCAGCATCATCATCATCAGTAGTAGCAGCATCATCATCAGTAGTAGCAGCATCATCATCAGTAGTAGCAACATCAGCAGCATCATCATCATCAGTAGTAGTATCATCATCAGCAGCAGCAGCAGCATCATCATCAGTATCATCAGTAGTAGTATCATCATCAGTAGTAGCAGCATCATCATCATCATCATCAGCAGCATCATCATCATCATCAGTAGTAGCAGCATCATCATCATCATCAGCAGCAGCAGCATCATCATCAGTATCATCAGTAGTAGTATCATCATCAGTAGTAGCAGCATCATCATCATCATCAGCAGCAGCAGCATCATCATCAGCATCATCAGTAGTAGCAGCATCATCAGTAGTAGCAGCATCATCAGTAGTAGCATCATCATCAGTAGTAGCATCATCATCAGTAGTAGCAGCATCATCAGTAGTAGCAGTCTCATCAGCAGCATCATCAGTAGTAGCAGCATCATCATCATCAGTAGTAGCAGCAGCATCATCATCATCAGTAGTAGCAGCATCATCATCATCATCAGCAGCAGCATCATCATCAGCATCATCAGTAGTAGTATCATCATCAGTAGTAGCAGCATCATCAGTAGTAGCATCATCATCAGTAGTAGCAGCATCAGCATCATCAGTAGTAGCATCATCATCAGTAGTAGCAGCATCAGCATCATCAGCAGCAGCATCATCATCAGCATCATCAGTAGTAGCAGCATCATCAGTAGTAGCAGCATCATCATCATCAGCAGCAGCATCATCATCAGCATCATCAGTAGTAGCAGCATCATCAGTAGTAGCAGCATCAGCATCATCAGTAGTAGCAGCATCAGCATCATCAGTAGTAGCATCAGCATCATCAGTAGTAGCATCAGCATCATCAGTAGTAGCATCAGCATCATCAGTAGTAGCATCAGCATCATCAGTAGTAGCATCAGCATCATCAGTAGTAGTATCATCATCAGTAGTATCATCAGTAGATGATGATGACGATGTTGATGACGATGTTGTTGACGATGTTGACGACGATGTTGATGACGATGTTGATGTTGTTGACGATGTTGATGTTGTTGACGATGTTGTTGACGATGTTGATGACGATGTTGATGTTGTTGACGATGTTGACGTTGTTGACGATGTTGTTGACGATGTTGATGTTGTTGACGATGTTGATGTTGTTGACGATGTTGTTGACGATGTTGATGACGATGTTGATGTTGTTGACGATGTTGTTGACGATGTTGATGACGATGTTGATGTTGTTGACGATGTTGATGTTGTTGACGATGTTGTTGACGATGTTGATGACGATGTTGATGTTGTTGACGATGTTGATGTTGTTGACGATGTTGTTGACGATGTTGATGACGATGTTGATGTTGTTGACGATGTTGTTGACGATGTTGATGACGATGTTGATGTTGTTGACGATGTTGATGTTGTTGACGATGTTGATGTTGTTGACGATGTTGTTGACGATGTTGATGATGATGTTGATGTTGTTGACGATGTTGATGTTGTTGACGATGATGTTAACGATGTTGTTGACGATGTTGATGTTGTTGACGATGTTGACGACGATGTTGATGATGATGTTGTTGACGATGTTGATGTTGTTGACGATGTTGACGATGATGTTAACGATGTTGTTGACGATGTTGTTGACGATGTTGATGATGATGTTGATATTGTTGACGATGTTGATGTTGTTGATGATGATGTTGATGTTGTTGATGATGTTGTTGATGATGTTAACGATGTTGTTGATGTTGTTGATGATGATGTTGATGATGATGTTGATGATGATGTTGATGATGATGTTGATGATGATGTTGATGTTGTTGATGTTGTTGACGATGTTGATGTTGTTGACGATGTTGACGATGTTGACTGTTGATGATGATGTTAACGATGTTGTTGACGATGTTGATGATGATGTTAACGATGTTGTTGACGATGTTGATGTTGTTGACGATGTTGACGATGATGTTAACGATGTTGTTGACGATGTTGACGACGATGTTGATGTTGACGACGATGCTGTTGACGATGTTGATGTTGTTGATGATGTTGTTGATGATGATGATGTTGATGTTGTTGATGTTGTTGATGATGATGTTGATGATGTTGATGTTGTTGACGATGTCGATGTTGTTGACGATGTTGACGACGATGTTGATGTTGACGACGATGCTGTTGACGATGTTGATGTTGTTGATGATGTTGTTGATGATGATGTTGATGTTGTTGATGATGTTGTTGATGATGATGTTGATGTTGTTGATGATGTTGATGATGTTGTTGATGTTGTTGATGTTGTTGTTGATGTTGACGACGCTGCAGGCGCTAGAGGGAGGCCCAGAGACGCTGGATGAGATCGACGCGGCGATAGAAGATGCCCGTACACGAGCAGCCCTCCTGAACATCAACCCCCAGGTGATTCATTCAGTGATTCATTCACTCACTCACTCATTCACTCACTCATTCATACACTCACTCATTCACTCACTCATTCATACACTCACTCACTCATACACTCACTCATACACTCACTCATTCATTCAGTGATTCATTCACTCACTCATTCACTCACTCACTCACTCATACACTCACTCACTCATACACTCATACACTCACTCATTCATTCAGTGATTCATTCACTCACTCATAGAAGATGCCCGTACACGAGCAGCCCTCCTGAACATCAACCCCCAGGTGATTCATTCAGTGATTCATTCACTCACTCATACACTCACTCACTCATTCATACACTCACTCACTCATACACTCACTCACTCATACACTCACTCACTCATACACTCACTCACTCATACACTCACTCATTCACTCACTCACTCATTCACTCACTCATTCACTCACTCATTCACTCACTCACTCATACACTCACTCACTCATACACTCACTCATTCACTCATTCACTCACTCATTCACTCACTCATTCACTCACTCATTCACTCACTCACTCATACACTCACTCACTCACTCATTCACTCACTCATTCACTCACTCATTCACTCACTCATTCACTCACTCACTCATACACTCACTCATACACTCACTCACTCATACACTCACTCACTCACTGATTCATTCACTCACTCACTCACTCATACACTCACTCATACACTCACTCATTCACTCACTCACTCATTCACTCACTCATACACTCACTCATACACTCACTCACTCATACACTCACTCATTCACTCATTCACTCACTCATTCACTCACTCATTCACTCACTCACTCACTCATACACTCACTCATTCACTCACTCACTCATTCACTCACTCATACACTCACTCATACACTCACTCATTCACTAATTCACTCACTCATTCACTCACTCATTCACTCACTCATTCACTCACTCACTCATACACTCACTCACTCATACACTCACTCATACACTCACTCACTCATACACTCACTCACTCATACACTCACTCACTCATTCATACACTCACTCATACACTCACTCATACACTCACTCACTCATACACTCACTCACTCATACACTCACTCACTCATACACTCACTCACTCATTCATACACTCACTCACTCATACACTCACTCACTCATACACTCACTCATACACTCACTCACTCATACACTCACTCACTCACTCATACACTCACTCACTCATACACTCACTCATACACTCACTCACTCATACACTCACTCACTCATACACTCACTCACTCATTCACTCACTCACTCATACACTCACTCATACACTCATTCACTCACTCATACACTCACTCATACACTCACTCACTCATACACTCACTCACTCATACACTCACTCACTCATACACTCACTCACTCATTCATACACTCACTCACTCATACACTCACTCACTCACTCATACACTCACTCACTCATACACTCACTCACTCATACACTCACTCACTCACTCATACACTCACTCACTCATACACTCACTCACTCATACACTCACTCATACACTCACTCACTCATACACTCACTCACTCATACACTCACTCACTCATACACTCACTCACTCATTCACGCATCACTATGAACCCCCCCCACCAACCCCCACCCACCCACCAACCCCCCCCACCACCCCCCACCACCCCCCCACCACCCCCCCACCACCCCCCCCACCACCCCCCCACCACCCCCCACCACCTCCCCACCACCCCCCCACCACCCCCCCACCACCCCCCACCACCCCCCCCACCACCCCCCCACCACCCCCCCACCACCCCCCCCACCACCCCCCCACCACCCCCCCACCACCCCCCCACCACCTCCCCACCACCCCCCACCACCCCCCCACCACCCCCCCACCACCCCCCCACCACCCCCCCACCACCCCCCACCACCCCCCCACCACCCCCCACCACCCCCCACCACCCCCCACCACCCCCCCCACCAACCCCCACCACCCCCCACCACCTCCCCACCACCCCCCCACCACCCCCCCACCACCCCCCCACCACCCCCCACCACCCCCCCACCACCCCCCACCACCCCCACCACCACCCCCCCACCACCCCCCCACCACCCCCCACCACCCCCCCACCACCCCCCCACCACCCCCCCACCACCCCCCCACCACCCCCCACCACCCCCCCACCACCCCCCCACCACCCCCACCACCCCCCCACCACCCCCCACCACCCCCCACCACCCCCCACCACCCCCCCACCACCCCCCCACCACCCCCCCACCACCCCCCCACCACCCCCTCACCACCCCCCACCACCCCCCCCACCGCCTTCTACCACCCCCCACCACCCCCCACCACCCCCCCACCACCCCCCACCACCCCCCACCACCCCCCACCACCCCCCACCACCCCCCACCACCCCCCACCACCCCCCACCACCTCCCCACCACCCCCCCACCACCCCCCCACCACCCCCCCACCACCCCCCACCACCCCCCCACCACCCCCCCACCACCCCCCCACCACCCCCCACCACCCCCCCACCACCCCCCACCACCCCCCACCACCCCCCCACCACCCCCCCACCACCCCCCACCACCCCCCCACCACCCCCCCACCACCCCCCCACCACCCCTCACCGCCCCCACACCACCCCCCCACCACCCCCCACCACCCCCCCCACCACCCCCCACCACCCCCCACCACCCCCCCACCACCCCCCCACCACCCCCCCACCACTGTGATTGCCCTTCAGGTGCTGGTGGAGTTTGAGAATCGCCGCGTGTCCATCGAAGAGCTGCAGGGGGAGGTGGAGACGCTGAGACAGACCCTGGAGGAACAGCAGAGACACGTAGACACGGTGGGACAGAGACACACACACATAGACACACACACACACAGACACACAGACACACACACACACAGACACACACACATACACACACACACACACATAGACACACACACACACAGACACACACAGACACACACACACACAGACACACACAGACACACACACACACAGACACACACAGACACACAGACACACACACACACACACACAGACACACACACACACACAGACACACTGTGTGTGTATGTGTGTGTGTGTCTGTGTGTGTGTATGCACTGTGTGTGTGTCTGTGTGTGTGTGTGTGTGTACACTGTGTGTGTATCTGTGTGTGTGTCTGTGTGTGTGTGTGTATACACTGTGTGTGTGTATGTGTGTGTGTGTGTACACTGTGTGTGTATGTGTCTGTGTGTGTCTGTGTGTGTGTATCTGTGTGTGTACACTCTGTGTATCTGTGTAGCTGTGTTTATATCTGTGTGTGTGTGCACTGTGTATGTGTGTGTGTATCTGTGTGTGTGTGTGTACACTGTGTGTGTGTGTACACTGTGTGTGTGTGTACACTGTGTGTGTGTGTACACTGTGTGTATCTGTGTGTGTATGTGTGTGTGTACACTGTGTGTGTGTGTACACTGTGTGTGTGTGTGTACACTGTGTGTATCTGTGTGTGTGTACACTGTGTATCTGTGTGTGTATGTGTGTGTGTGCACTGTGTATGAGTGTGTGTACACTGTGTGTATCTGTATGTGTATCTGTGTGTGTGTACACTGTGTATCTGTGTGTGTATGTGTGTGTGTGTACACTGTGTATCTGTGTGTGTATGTGTGTATCTGTGTATCTGTGTGTGTGTATCTGTGTATCTGTGTGTGTGTACACTGTGTATCTGTGTGTGTGTATCTGTGTATCTGTGTGTGTGTATCTGTGTATCTGTGTGTGTATCTGTGTATCTGTGTGTGTGTATCTGTGTATCTGTGTGTGTGTGTACACTGTGTATCTGTGTGTGTGTATCTGTGTATCTGTGTGTGTGTATCTGTGTATCTGTGTGTGTGTACACTGTGTATCTGTGTGTGTATCTGTGTATCTGTGTGTGTATGTGTGTGTGTGTACACTGTGTATCTGTGTGTGTATCTGTGTATCTGTGTGTGTGTACACTGTGTATCTGTGTGTGTATCTGTGTATCTGTGTGTGTGTACACTGTGTATCTGTGTGTGTATCTGTGTATCTGTGTGTGTGTGTGTGTATCTGTGTGTGTATGTGTGTATCTGTGTGTGTATGTGTGTGTGTATCTGTGTGTGTATGTGTGTATCTGTGTGAGTGTGTGTGTGTATCTGTGTGTGTATCTGTGTGTGTATCTGTGTGTGTATGTGTGTATCTGTGTGAGTGTGTGTGTGTATCTGTGTATGTGTGTGTGTATCTGTGTGTGTATGTGTGTGTGTATCTGTGTGTGTATGTGTGTATCTGTGTGTGTATGTGTGTGTGTATCTGTGTGTGTATGTGTGTATCTGTGTGTGTATGTGTGTGTGTATCTGTGTGTGTATGTGTGTATCTGTGTGAGTGTGTGTGTGTATCTGTGTGTGTATGTGTGTATCTGTGTGTGTATCTGTGTGTGTATCTGTGTATCTGTGTGTGTATCTGTGTGTGTATGTGTGTGTGTATCTGTGTGTGTATGTGTGTATCTGTGTGAGTGTGTGTGTGTATCTGTGTGTGTATGTGTGTGTGTATCTGTGTGTGTATGTGTGTATCTGTGTGAGTGTGTGTGTGTATCTGTGTGTGTGAAAGGGCGGTCCTGCACAGATGCCATATTTTCTGTCCGTCTGCTACAGCAGAGGTGTAGGGAATTCCAAAAAGACCTACATCTCTGCTTTATTGACCTGGTCAAGGCCTATGATACCATCAGTAGGACTGGGCTCTGGGTTGTTCTTCGTGCTTTCGGAGTCCCTGACCCTCTGCTCACGATCATTAAGGACCTTCATGATGGTGAGCGGGCCCGGGTAAAACTACGTGGCCGGGAGTCGGAGCCTTTCCCTGTACACCTTGGGGTGCGACAGGGATGTCCTCTGGCTCCCACATTATTTAACATCTATTTCGACTGCGTAGTTCGTGAAGCCTTCAATAGCTGTACCGGGGGAATTACCATTTGGTACAGATATAATGGGAGGCTGATCGACGCCCGGGTGCGATCAAGGGATGGCTCCCTATTGGTCAACCACGTTATGTATGTCGATGATTTGGTAATAGCTGCTCATTCAGAAGAGGAGTTGGAGACGCTGCTGCTGAGGCTGGAGTGTGCCACTAAGAGGTGGGGCCTTACCATCAGCCCCACCAAAACTAAGCACCTGCCTGGGTATTTTGTACCATCGGGCACTCCGCCCCCACAACTCCCAATCGGTGATGGGGCAGTTGTGGAGAGAGTAGAGAGTTTCCCATACCTGGGCAGTGTGCTCATGACCAGCTCCAGTTTATCAGCAGAGGTCTCACTCCGAATCAGTCGAGCGGCAATATCTTTTCATCGGTTGCGTAACGCTGTGTGGAAGCTACCTGGTCTGTCGCTCCGCACGAAGCTTCAGGTCTTCTCGGCCACGGTCATTCCCTCCCTTCTCTACGCTTGCGAAACGTGGACCCCCCTAGTGGAGCATCTTCGCCGGTTGGAAACATTTAGGCTGGCCTGCCTACGATCCATCCTGGGTTTGACCAGGCTGGATTGTGTGAGGAGCTCACAAGTCCTTGAAAGATCTGGGCAAAGTCCCATCAGTGAGCTCCTCCGGCAGGCAAGGCTGCGTTGGCTGGGTCATGTAGCCCGCATGCCCAGCCACCGCATGCCTAAACAGCTTTTGTTCGGCCGGATCGAGGGGGCTAAACGGGCGCGGCACGGGCTAGAGAAGAGATGGAGTGATGTGGTACAGGAGGACGTGGAGCTGAGTGGACTTGCCGATGACTGGTACCAGCGGTGTCAAGATCGGCCTCAGTGGAGGAGGCTCGTGAAGGACGCTACTGGGCAGTTGGAGGCAGTCGCCCTCCAACAACAACGGAGGGCGGAGGAGCGACGCTCACAACAACGAGCGGAGCGCCGGGTGGCTAAAGCACAGCAAGTTGGCACAGTAGGGGGCACAGGTGGTGCATCAGCCAGTCATCTCGGTCATCTCGGTCAGTCGACCCGTGGCACCTGGGTCTGCCCCGTGACCTCCTGCCAGCGGGCGTTCGACACTTCACGTGGCCTCAAGGTGCACATGGCCTGGCACAAGCGTCGTGGTGACGTCACCGCCACTTAGTGGCGAATGGCGGTTGTTGTTGTGTATGTGTGTATCTGTGTGAGTGTATGTGTGTATCTGTGTGTGTATGTGTGTATCTGTGTGAGTGTGTGTGTGTATCTGTGTGTGTATGTGTGTATCTGTGTGTGTATCTGTGTGTGTATCTGTGTATCTGTGTGTGTATCTGTGTGTGTATGTGTGTGTGTATCTGTGTGTGTATGTGTGTATCTGTGTGTGTATGTGTGTGTGTATCTGTGTGTGTATGTGTGTATCTGTGTGTGTATGTGTGTGTGTATCTGTGTGTGTATGTGTGTATCTGTGTGTGTATGTGTGTGTGTATCTGTGTGTGTATGTGTGTATCTGTGTGTGTATGTGTGTGTGTATCTGTGTGTGTATGTGTGTATCTGTGTGTGTATGTGTGTGTGTATCTGTGTGTGTATGTGTGTATCTGTGTGAGTGTGTGTGTGTATCTGTGTGTGTATGTGTGTGTGTATCTGTGTGTGTAT
>NW_027621141.1:55000-57500 GCF_964198595.1 Lampetra fluviatilis
ATCACCATCATCATCAACATCATCATCATCAACATTATCATCAACATTATCATCAACATTATCATCATCAACATTATCATCAACATCATCACCATCATCATCAACATCATCATCATCAACATTATCATCAACATTATCATCATCATCATCATCAACATTATCATCAACATTATCATCAACATCATCACCATCACCATCATCATCAACATCATCATCATCAACATTATCATCAACATTATCATCAACATTATCATCAACATCATCAACATCATCATCATCATCAACATCATCAACATCGTAATCACAGTCTTCATTATTGAATCATCATCATCACCATCATCGCCATCATCAACATCATTATCAACATCATCATCATGAACATCAACATCATCATCATCATCATCAACATCATCAACATCGTAATCACAGTCTTCATTATTGAATCATCATCATCACCATCATCGCCATCATCAACATCATTATCAACATCATCATCATGAACATCAACATCATCAACATCATCACCATCATCATCAACATCGTAATCACAGTCTTCATTATTCAATCATCATCATCACCATCATCGCCATCATCAACATCATTATCAACATCATCATCATGAACATCAACATCATCAACATCATCACCATCATCATCAACATCGTAATCACAGTCTTCATTATTGAATCATCATCATCACCATCATCGCCATCATCAACATCATTATCAACATCATCATCATGAACATCAACATCATCAACATCATCACCATCATCATCAACATCATCATCACCATCATCATCAACATCATCAACCCAATCATTACCATCATCAACATCATAATCAACATCATCAACATCATCATCAACATCATCATCACCATCATCAACATCATCACTATCAACATCATCATCACTATCAAAATCATCACCATCATCACTATCAACATCATCATCATCATCAACATCATCATCACCATCATCATCAACATCAACATCATCAACATCATCACCATCATCAACATCACCATCATCAACATCATCATCATCACCATCAACATCATCATCATCAGCATCAACATCATCATCACCATCATCAACATCATCATCAACATCATCATCACCATCAACATCATCATCATCACCATCATCATCACCATCATCATCATCAACATCATCATCACCATCATCAACATCATCATCAACATCATCATCAACATCATCACCATCATCAACATCATCAATATCATCAACATCATCATCACCATCATCACCATCATCATCATCACCTCTCTCTGTCTCTCTCTGTGTCTCTGTCTCTCTGTGTGTGTCTCTCTCTGACTCTGTGTCTCTCTCTGTGTCTCTCTGTCTCTCACCGTGTCTCTCTCTGTGTCTCTCTCACCGTGTCTCTCTGTGTCTCTGTGTGTCTCTCTCTCTCTCTCTGTGCCTCTCCCTCTGTCTCTGTGTCTCTGTGTGTCTCTGTGTCTCTCTGTGTCTCTCTGTGTCTCTCTCTGTGTCTCTGTATCTCTCTGTGTGTCTCTGTGTCTGTCTCTCTCTGTGTCTCTCTCTGACTCTGTGTCTCTCTCTGTGTCTCTCTGTCTCTCACCGTGTCTCTCTCTGTGTCTCTCTCACCGTGTCTCTCTGTGTCTCTGTGTGTCTCTCTCTCTCTCTCTGTGCCTCTCCCTCTGTCTCTGTGTGTCTCTGTGTGTCTCTGTGTCCCTCTGTCTCTGTGTGTCTCTGTGTGTCTCTGTGTGTCTCTGTGTCTCTCTGTCTCTCTGTGTCTCTCTCTGTGTCTCTCTCTGTGTGTCTCTCTCTCTGTGTCCGTGTGTGTCTGTGTCTCTGTGTCTCTGTCTCTCTCTGTGTCTCTCTGTCTCTCTCTGTGTCTGTGTGTCTCTGTGTCTCTCTCTGTGTCTCTCTGTGTCTCTCTCTCTGTGTCTGTGTGTGTCTGTGTCTCTGTGTCTCTGTCTCTCTCTTTGTGTCTCTCTGTTTCTCTCTGTGTCTGTGTGTCTCTGTGTCTGTCTCTCTCTGTGTCTCTCTCTGTGTCTCTCTGTGTGTGTGTCTCTGTGTGTGTCTCTCTGTGTGTGTGTCTCTGTGTGTGTCTCTGTGTGTGTCTCTCTGTGTGTCTCTGTGTGTGTCTCTGTGTGTGTCTCTGTGTGTGTCTCCCTGTGTGTGTCTCCCTGTGTGTGTCTCTGTGTGTCTCTCTGTGTCTCTGTGTGTCTCTCTGTGTCTCTGTGTGTCTCTCTCACCGTGTCTCTCTCTGTGTCTCTCTGCCACAGGAGGACTATGCAGGCTACGGCCTGCGGGTGCGGGTCAAGTTCCGCTCCGAGGAGTCTCTGCAGGAGCTCACGGCTCACCGTGTCTCTCTGCCTCTCTGTGTCTCTCTCACCGTGTCTCTGTGTCTCTCTCTGACTCTGTGTCTCTCTCACCGTGTCTCTCTCTGTGTCTCTCTGCCACAGGAGGACTATGCAGGCTACGGCCTGCGCGTGCGGCTCAAGTTCCGC
>NW_027621142.1:0-30909 GCF_964198595.1 Lampetra fluviatilis
TGTGTTACGGGAGGGAGCCTTTGACTAAGCCTTTATTTGACGATGCCATTTTTGAATCCCCCCCCACTCACCCCCCCACTCACCCCCCCCCCCACTCACCCCCCCACTCACCCCCCCACTCACCCCCCCCCCCACTCACCCCCCCACTCACCCCCCCACTCACCCCCCCCCCCACTCACCCCCCCACTCACCCCCCCACTCACCCCCCCACTCACCCCCCCACTCACCCCCCACCCCACCCACAGCAACGCGTCTTGCACCACCAACTGCCTGGCCCCGCTCGCCAAAGTCATCAACGACAACTTCGTGATCCTGGAGGGGCTCATGGTGAGACGCAGCACACACACACACAGACACACACACACACAGACACACACACAGACACACACACACACACACACACACAGACACACACACAGACACACACTCGCCCAGCCACATGCTGCGGACACTCCCCCTACTGCCCCTCCCTCTCCTCCCTCCTGCCCACTGCCACCCCCCATCTCCTCCTCCTCCATCCCCCCCCTCGCCCACCTCTCCCCCCCTCTCCCCCCCTCCTCCCCCTCCCACCCCCCTCTCCCCCATCTCCCCCCATCTCCCCTCCCCTCTCCCCCCCCTCTCCCTCCCTCCCCCATCTCCCCCTCTCCCCCAATCTCCCCCCATCCCCTCCCTCTCTCCCCCATCCCCCCCATCTCCCCTCCTCCCAATCTCCCCCCCTCCCCCCTCCTCCCCCACCCCCTCTCCCACTCCCCCATCCCCCCCTCTCCTCTCCCCCCTCTCCCCTCCCCCATCTCCCCTCCTCTCCCCCATCTCCCCCTCCTCCCCCCCCTCTCCCCCATCTCCCCCTTCTCTCCCCCCTCTCCCCCCCATCTCCCCCTCATCCCCCCCCCATCTCCCCCATCTCCCCCCCCACTCCCCCATCTCCCCCCCCTCTCCCCTCTCCCCCTCCCTCCCCTCTCCCCCCCTCTCTCCCCCCCCTCTCCCTCTCCCCTCCTCTCCCCCTCCTCTCCCCCCTCTCCCTCCCCCTCTCTCTCCCCTCTCTCCCCCCATCTCTCCCCCCTCTCCCCCCATCTCCCCCCCATCTCCCCCCCTCTCCCCCCTCTCCCCCCTCTCCCCCCCTCCCCCTCCCCCCTCTCCCCCCCATCCCCCTCTCCCCCCCATCTCCCCCCTATCTCCCCCTCCCTCCCCTCTCCCTCCCCCCTTCTCTCCCCCCTCTCCCCCCATCCCCCCCATCTCCCCCATCTCCCCCCCCACTCCCCCACTCTCCCCCCCTCTCCCCTCTCCCCTCCATCTCCCCCCCCTCTCCCCCCCCCTCTCCCCCCCCCTCTCCCCCCCTCCTCTCCCCTCCTCTCCCCTCCTCTCCCCCCCTCTCTCCCCTCTCTCCCCTCTCTCCCCCATCTTCCCCCCTCTCCCCCCATCTCCCCCCCCCTCCCCCCTCTCCCCCCCTCTCCCCCCCCTCCCCCTCTCCCCCCCCATCTTCCCCCCATCTCCCCCCTATCTCCCCCTCCCTCCCCTCTCCCTCCCCCCTTCTCTCCCCCCTCTCCCCCCATCCCCCCCATCTCCCCCATCTCCCCCCCCCACTCCCCCATCTCCCCCCCCTCTCCCCTCTCCCCTCCATCTCCCCCCCCTCTCCCCCCTCCTCTCCCCTCCTCTCCCCCCCTCTCTCCCCTCTCCCCCCCATCTTCCCCCCTCTCCCCCCATCTCCCCCCATCTCCCCCCCTCTCCCCCCCCTCCCCCCTCTCCCCCCCCATCTTCCCCCCATCTCCCCCCCTATCTCCCCCTCCCTCCCCTCTCCCTCCCCCCTCTCCCTCCCCCCTTCTCTCCCCCCACCCCCCCCATCTCCCCCATCTCCCCCCCCCACTCCCCCATCTCCCCTCCATCTCCCCCCCTCTCCCCCCCTCCTCTCCCCTCCTCTCCCCTCCTCTCCCCCCCTCTCTCCCCTCTCCCCCCCATCTTCCCCCCCTCTCCCCTCTCCCCTCCATCTCCCCCCCCCTCTCCCCCCCTCCTCTCCCCTCCTCTCCCCTCCTCTCCCCCCCTCTCTCCCCTCTCTCCCCTCTCCCCCCCATCTTCCCCCCTCTCCCCCCCTCTCCCCCCTCTCCCCCCTCTCCCCCCCATCTTCCCCCCTCTCCCCCCCTCTCCCCCCATCTCCCCCCCCTCTCCCCCCCTCTCCCCCCCCCTCCCCCCTCTCCCCCCCCTCCCCCCTCTCCCCCCCCATCTTCCCCTCCTCTCCCCCCCTCTCCCCCCCTCTCCCCCCCCTCCCCCCTCTCCCCCCCCATCTTCCCCCCATCTCCCCCCATCTCCCCCCATCTCCCCCCATCTCCCCCGCCCTCCCCCCTCTCCCTCCCCCCTTCTCTCCCCCCTTCTCTCCCCCCTCTCCCCCCATCCCCCCCATCTCCCTCCCCCCCCCACAGACCACAGTGCACGCCTACACGGCCACCCAGAAGACGGTGGACGGCCCCTCGGGCAAGCTGTGGCGTGACGGGCGCGGCGCTCACCAGAACATCATCCCCGCCTCCACCGGGGCCGCCAAGGCCGTCGGGAAAGTCATCCCCGAACTCAACGGGTGAGAGGCGGTCACCGTGAACACCCCACACACGGTCACGTGGTCACATGGTCACCGTGAACCCCCCACACGGCCACACGGTCACATGGTCACCGTGAACCCCACATAGCCACGTGGTCACCGTGAACCCCACCCACCCACACGGCCACCGTGAACCCCACCCACCCACACGGCCACAGTGAACCCAACCCACCCACACGGCCACAGTGAACCCAACCCACCCACACGGCCACCATGAACCCCACCCACCCACACGGCCACAGTGAACCCCACCCACCCACACGGCCACAGTGAACCCCACCCACCCACACGGCCGTCGTGAACCCCACACAGTGACACGGTCACCGTGAACCCCACCCACCCACACGGTCATCGTGAACCCCACCCAGTGACACGGTCACCGTGAACCCCACCCACCCACACGGCCATCATGAACCCCACCCACCCACACGGCCATCGTGAACCCCAACCACCCACATGGCCACAGTGAACCCCACCCACCCAGACCCAGGGTTCTCGTACCCAAGTTCTCAGCGTCGTTTTTCCATTGCCACAAAACCATGCCGTACCCGAGCTAGCCAGGGTGGTGAACTACCTATGACCTCACTGCCCATCCCACCCATCTCCCCCCGCCCCTCCCCCCACTCAACCTGGCCCCGCCCCCTTTCCCCCCTGGACACGCCCCTCTCCAACTGACCCGCCCCCTCTCACCTGGACACACCCCCCTCTCCCGCTGACCACGCCCCCTCTCCTTCTGGCCCCGCCCCCGCTCATCATGGCCCCGCCCCCTCGCCTCCCACCTCGCCTCCCACTGATCACGCCCCCCTCTCAACCTGGCCCCTCTCCTCCTGACCACGCCCCCTCTCCTCCCGCCCCTCCCCCCTTTCCCACTGACCACGCCCCTCTCAACCTGGCCCCTCTCTTCCTGACCACGCCCCCTCTTCTCCCGCCCCTCCACCTCTCCCACTGACCACGCCCCCTCTCAACCTGGCCCCTCCCCTCCTGACCACGCCCCCTCTCCTCCCGCCCCTCCCCCTCTCCTCCTGACCACGCCCCTCTCAACCTGGCCCCTCTCTTCCTGACCACGCCCCCTCTTCTCCCGCCCCTCCCCCCTTTCCCACTGACCACGCCCCTCTCAACCTGGCCCCTCTCCTCCTGACCACGCCCCCTCTCCTCCTGCCCCTCCCCCCTTTCCCACTGACCACGCCCCTCTCAACCTGGCCCCTCTCCTCCTGACCACGCCCCCTCTCCTCCCGCCCCTCCCCCCTCTCCTCCTGACCACGCCCCCTCTCCTCCCGCCCCTCCCCCCTTTCCCACTGACCACGCCCCCTCTCAACCTGGCCCCTCCCCCCTCTCACCTGGCCCCTCCCCTCTCCCCCTGCCCCCCTCTCCCTGCAGGAAGATCACAGGGATGGCGTTCCGCGTGCCGACGCCCAACGTTTCGGTCGTGGACCTCACCGTGCGCCTGGAGAAGCCGGTGAGTGAGTGATAGAGTGGGGCCACAGGCAAAGCGGGCCCGGGTAGCTCACGAGGAGTGGGGTGGTGGTGGTGGGGTGGTGATGGTGGTGGTGGTGGTGGTAGGGTGGTGGTAGGGTGGACCCAGCCATAGTGCGGTGGCGATCACGTGGTGTGTGCGGTGGCGATCACGTGGTGTGTGCGGTGGCGATCACGTGGTGTGTGCGGTGGAGATCACGTGGTGTGTGCGTGGTGCAGGCCACCTATGACGCCATCAAGGCCAAGGTGAAAGAAGCTGCCAACGGCCCCATGAAGGGAATCCTGGGGTACACGGAGGACCAGGTGGGTGTGGTGGTGGTGGTGGTGGTGATGGTGGTGGTGGTGGTGATGGTGGTGGTGATGATGGTGGTGATGGTGGTGGTGGGTGTGATGGTGGTGGTGGTGGGTGTAATGGTGGTGGTGGTGGTGGGTGTGATGGTGGTGGTGGTGATGGTGGTGGTGGTGGTGGTGATGATGGTGGTGATGGTGGTGATGATGGTGGTGATGGTGGTGGTGGTGGTGGTGATGGTGGTAGTGATGGTGGTGGTGGTGATGGTGGTGATGGTGGTGGTGGTGATGGTGGTGGTGGTGGTGATGATGGTGGTGATGGTGGTGGTGGGTGTGATGGTGGTGGTGGTGGGTGTAATGGTGGTGGTGGTGGTGGGTGTGATGGTGGTGGTGGTGATGGTGGTGGTGGTGGTGGTGGTGGTGGTGGTGGTGATGATGGTGGTGATGGTGGTGGTGGTGGTGGTGATGGTGGTAGTGATGGTGGTAGTGATGGTGGTGGTGGTGATGGTGGTGATGGTGGTGGTGGTGATGGTGGTGGTGGTGGTGATGATGGTGGTGATGGTGGTGGTGGGTGTGATGGTGGTGGTGGTGGGTGTAATGGTGGTGGTGGTGGTGGGTGTGATGGTGGTGGTGGTGATGGTGGTGGTGGTGGTGGTGGTGGTGATGATGGTGGTGATGGTGGTGATGATGGTGGTGATGGTGGTGATGATGGTGGTGATGGTGGTGGTGATGGTGGTGATGGTGGTGGTGGTGATGGTGGTAGTGATGGTGGTGGTGGTGATGGTGGTAGTGATGGTGGTGGTGGTGATGGTGGTGATGGTGGTGGTGGTGATGGTGGTGGTGGTGGTGGTGGTGATGGTGGTGATGGTGGTGGTGGTGGTGGTGATGGTGGTGGTGGTGGTGATGGTGGTGGTGGTGGTGATGGTGGTGGTGATGGTGGTGATGATGCTAATGGTGGTGGTGGTGGTGATGTTGGTGATGGTGCTGATGATGCTAATGGTGATGGTGCTGATGGTGCAGGTGGTGATGTTGATGTTGGTGTTGTTGGTGATGATGTTGATGTTGGTGATGGTGGTGATGGCGATGTTGGTGATGATGCTAATGCTAATGGTGATGCTGATGGTGGTGATGTTGATGTTGGTGGTGATGTTGATGTTGGTGGTGATGTTGATGTTGGTGATGATGCTGATAGTGATGATGGTGGTGATGGTGCAGGTGATGATGCTAATGCTGATGGTGATGTTGGTGATGATGTTGATGTTGGTGATGATGCTGATGTTGGTGATGATGGTGATAGTGATGCTGATGGTGGTGATGGTGGTGGGTGTGATGATGATGATGATGATGTTGATGGTGGTGATGGTGGTGGGTGTGATGATGATGTTGATGGTGATGGTGGTGATGGTGGTGGGTGTGATGATGATGATGATGTTGATGGTGGTGATGGTGGTGGGTGTGATGATGATGTTGATGGTGATGGTGCTAATGGTGATGTTGATGTTGGTGATGGTGGTGATGTTAGTACTGATGGTGATGGTGGTGATGGTGGTGGGTGTGATGATGATGTTGATGGTGATGGTGCTAATGGTGATGTTGATGTTGGTGATGGTGGTGATGTTAGTACTGATGTTGATGGTGGTGATGGTGGTGGGTGTGATGATGATGTTGATGGTGATGGTGCTAATGGTGATGTTGATGTTGGTGATGGTGGTGATGTTAGTACTGATGGTGATGGTGGTGATGGTGGTGGGTGTGATGATGATGTTGATGGTGATGGTGCTAATGGTGATGTTGATGTTGGTGATGGTGGTGATGTTAGTACTGATGGTGGTGATGGTGGTGGGTGTGATGATGATGTTGATGGTGATGGTGCTAATGGTGATGTTGGTGATGTTGGTGATGATGCAGGTGGTGTCGACTGACTTCAATGGCGACACGCGCTCATCCATCTTCGACGCCGGTGCCGGCATCGCCCTGAATGACCACTTCGTCAAACTCGTCACCTGGTACCTGCAACATCAACATCGTCATCATCACCATCATCATCATCACCATCATCATCATCATCAACATCATCATCACCATCAACATCATCACCATCATCAACATCATCGCCCTGAATGACCACTTCGTCAAACTCGTCACCTGGTACCTGCAACATCAACATCGTCATCATCACCATCAACATCATCATCATCATCAACATCATCATCACCATCAACATCATCACCATCATCAACATCATCGCCCTGAATGACCACTTCGTCAAACTCGTCACCTGGTACCTGCAACATCAACATCGTCATCATCACCATCATCATCATCACCATCAACATCATCATCATCAACATCATCATCACCATCAACATCATCACCATCATCAACATCATCGCCCTGAATGACCACTTCGTCAAACTCGTCACCTGGTACCTGCAGCACCATCAACATCGTCATCATCACCATCATCATCATCACCATCAACATCATCATCATCATCAACATCATCATCACCATCAACATCATCACCATCATCAACATCATCGCCCTGAATGACCACTTCGTCAAACTCGTCACCTGGTACCTGCAGCACCATCAACACCATCATCACCATCATCAACACCATCACCAACATCATCAACATCATCGCCCTGAATGACCACTTCGTCAAACTCGTCACCTGGTACCTGCAGCACCATCATCATCATCACCACCATCATCACCATCAACATCATCATCATCACCATCAACATCATCATCATCATCATCAACATCATCGCCCTGAATGACCACTTCGTCAAACTCGTCACCTGGTACCTGCAACATCAACATCGTCATCATCACCATCATCATCATCACCATCAACCTCATCATCATCATCAACATCATCATCACCATCAACATCATCACCATCATCAACATCATCGCCCTGAATGACCACTTCGTCAAACTCGTCACCTGGTACCTGCAACATCAACATCGTCATCATCACCATCATCATCATCACCATCAACATCATCATCATCATCAACATCATCATCACCATCAACATCATCACCATCATCAACATCATCGCCCTGAATGACCACTTCGTCAAACTCGTCACCTGGTACCTGCAGCACCATCATCACCATCAACATCATCATCATCACCATCAACATCATCATCATCATCAACATCATCATCAACATCAACATCATCACCATCATCAACATCATCGCCCTGAATGACCACTTCGTCAAACTCGTCACCTGGTACCTGCAGCACCATCATCACCATCAACATCATCATCATCACCATCAACATCATCATCATCATCACCATCATCATCACCATCAACATCATCACCATCACCATCATCATCGCCCTGAATGACCACTTCGTCAAACTCGTCACCTGGTACCTGCAGCACCATCATCATCATCATCACCATCAACACCATCAACATCATCATCATCATCAACATCATCGCCCTGAATGACCACTTCGTCAAACTCGTCACCTGGTACCTGCAACATCAACATCGTCATCATCACCATCATCATCATCACCATCAACATCATCATCAACATCATCATCACCATCAACATCATCACCATCATCAACATCATCGCCCTGAATGACCACTTCGTCAAACTCGTCACCTGGTACCTACATCAACATCAACTCCATCAACATTACCAACATCAACACCATCAACATCATCGCCATCATCACCATTAACATCATCACCAGCATCTTCATCATCATCATCAGTATCAACATCATCATCAACATCATCAACATCACCATCATCAACACCATCACCAGCATCTTCATCATCATCAACATCATCGCCCTGAATGACCACTTCGTCAAACTTGTCACCTGGTACCTGCAACACCATCATCATCATCACCATCATCACCATCACCATCATCAACATCATCATCATCATCATCATCACCATCAACATCATCATCATCAACATCATCGCCCTGAATGACCACTTCGTCAAACTCGTCACCTGGTACCTGCAGCACCATCAACACCATCATCACCATCATCAACATCAACATCATCATCGACATCATCTTCAACATCATCACCACCACCGCCACCACCACCATCACCACCACCACCATCACCACCATCACCACCACCACCGCATCTCACCCCACGTGTCTCTCCCCCCGTCCCCTCCTCCCCCCTTCCTCGGCCGCCTTTGTCTCCCCTCCCCCCCAGGTACGACAATGAGTTTGGCTACAGCAACCGCGTGGTCGACCTCGTGCTCTACATGGTGAGCAAGGACAAGTGAAGAAGACAGCCACCAGCCAGAGGCTCATCGCTCCAAATCAACTCTCACACCCCCCCCCCCCCCTCACCAGATCGCTCGCTCACCCGATCGCTTGCACACTCGCACACTGACACACTCGCACACTCGCACACTCGCTCACACACTCACCCACTTGCACACTGACACACTGACACACTCACCCACTCGCACACTGACACACTCACCCACTCGCTCACACACTCACCCACTTGCACACTGACACACTGACACACTCGCACACTGACACACTCACTCACTCGCACACACACTCACTTGCACACTCACTCACTCACACACACTCACCCACACACACACTCACACACCCACTCACTCACACACTCACACACCCACTCACACACACACTCACCCACTCACTCACACACACACTCACCCACTCACTCACACACACTCACTCACACACTCACACACCCACTCACTCACACACACACTCACCCACTCACACACTCACTCACACACCCACTCACTCACACATACACTCATCCACTCACCCACTCGCACACTCACCCACACACTCGCACACTCACCCACACACTCGCACACTCACCCACACACTCGCACACTCACCCACACACTCGCACACTCACCCACACACTCGCACACTCACCCACACACTCGCACACTCACCCACTCGCACACTCACCCACACACTCGCACACTCACCCACACACTCGCACACTCACCCACACACTCGCACACTCACCCACACACTCGCACACTCACCCACACACTCGCACACTCACCCACACACTCGCACACTCACCCACACACTCGCACACTCACCCACACACTCGCACACTCACCCACACACTCGCACACTCACCCACACGCGGGGAGGAGGTGGTGGGGGTGGTTTGTTGGACACCACGTGGGGGTTGCTGTGATGAATAAACGGTGAACATGAAAACGAACAGTGGCCGAGTGAGTGAACGAGTGAGCAAAGGAGTAAGTGAACGAGCGAGGGAGTGAATGAACGAGTGAATGAACGAGGGAGTGAATGAACGAGGGAGTGAATGAACGAGCGAATGAACGAGGGAGTGAATGAGCGAGCGAGTGAATGAACGAGCGAGGGAGTGAGTGAACGAGCGAGGGAGTGAGTGAACGAGTAAGTGAACGAACGAGTGAGTGAACGAGCGAGTGAACGAGTGAGTGAACGAGTGAGTGAACGAGTGAGTGAACGAGTAAGTGAATGAGCGAGTGAGTGGACGAGTGAACGAGCGAGTGAGTGAACGAGTGAACGAGTGAGTGAACGAGCGAGTGAGTGAATGAGTAAGTGAGTGAACGAGGGAGTAACTGAACGAGTGAATGAGTGAGGGAGTGAGCGAAGGAGTAAGTGAACGAGCGAGTGAACGAGTGAGTGAGTGAATGAGTAAGTGAGTGAACGAGGGAGTAACTGAACGAGTGAATGAGTGAGGGAGTGAGCGAAGGAGTAAGTGAACGAGCGAGTGAACGAGCGAGTGAGTGAATGAGTAAGTGAGTGAACGAGGGAGTAACTGAACGAGTGAATGAGTGAGGGAGTGAGCGAAGGAGTAAGTGAACGAGCGAGTGAACGAGTGAGTGAGTGAGGGAGTGAGTGAACGAGTGAATGAACGAGTGAGTGAGCGAAGGAGTAAGTGAACGAGTGAGTGAGGGAGTGAGTGAACGAGGGAGTAACTGAACGAGCGAGTGAGGGAGTGAGTGAACGAGGGAGTAACTGAACGAGCGAGTGAGGGAGTGAGTGAACGAGGGAGTAACTGAACGAGCGAGTGAGGGAGTGAGTGAACGAGGGAGTAACTGAACGAGCGAGTGAGGGAGTGAGTGAACGAGCGAGTGAACGAGTGAGTGAGTGAACGAGTGAATGAACGAGTGAATGAACGAGCGAGTGAATGAACGAGCGAGGGAGTGAGTGAGCGAGCGAGTGAGTGAACAAACGAGTGAGTGAGTGAATGAGTAAGTGATTGAACGAGGAAGTAACTGAACGAGTGAGTGAGTGAGGGAGTGAACGAAGGAGTAAGTGAACGAGCGAGTGAACGAGTGAGTGAGTGAGGGAGTGAGTGAACGAGTGAATGAACGAGTGAGTGAACGAAGGAGTAAGTGAACGAGTGAGTGAGGGAGTGAGTGAACGAGCGAGTGAACGAGTGAGTGAGTGAGGGAGTGAGTGAACGAGTGAATGAACGAGTGAGTGAGCGAAGGAGTAACTGAACGAGCGAGTGAGGGAGTGAGTGAACGAGCGAGTGAACGAGTGAGTGAGTGAATGAACGAGCGAGTGAGTGGACGAGCAAGTGAACGAGTGAGTGAACGAGCGAGTGAGTGAATGAGTAAGTGAGTGAACGAGGGAGTAACTGAACGAGCGAGCGAGTGAGGGAGTGAACGAAGGAGCGAGTGAGTGAATGAGTAAGTGAGTGAACGAGGAAGTAACTGAACGAGTGAGTGAGTGAGGGAGTGAGCGAAGGAGTGAGTGAACGAGCGAGTGAACGAGCGAGTGAGTGAGTGAGTGAGTGAACGAAGGAGTAACTGAACGAGTGAGTGAGTGAGGGAGTGAGCGAAGGAGTGAGTGAACGAGCGAGTGAACGAGCGAGTGAGTGAGGGAGTGAGCGAAGGAGTAACTGAACGAGTGAGTGAGTGAGGGAGTGAGTGAACGAAGGAGTAACTGAACGAGTGAGTGAGTGAGGGAGTGAGCGAAGGAGTAACTGAACGAGTGAGTGAGTGAGGGAGTGAGTGAACGAAGGAGTAACTGAACGAGTGAGTGAGTGAGGGAGTGAGTGAACGAAGGAGTAACTGAACGAGTGAGTGAGTGAGGGAGTGAGCGAAGGAGTAACTGAACGAGTGAGTGAGTGAGGGAGTGAGCGAAGGAGTAACTGAACGAGTGAGTGAGTGAGGGAGTGAGCGAAGGAGTAAGTGAACGAGTGAGTGAGTGAGGGAGTGAGCGAAGGAGTAACTGAACGAGTGAGTGAGTGAGGGAGTGAGTGAACGAAGGAGTAACTGAACGAGTGAGTGAGTGAGGGAGTGAGTGAAGGAGTAAGTGAACGAAGGAGTAACTGAACGAGCGAGTGAGTGAGGGAGTGAGCGAAGGAGTAACTGAACGAGTGAGTGAGTGAGGGAGTGAGTGAACGAAGGAGTAACTGAACGAGCGAGTGAGTGAGGGAGTGAGCGAAGGAGTAACTGAACGAGTGAGTGAGTGAGGGAGTGAGTGAAGGAGTAACTGAACGAGTGAGTGAGTGAGGGAGTGAGCGAAGGAGTAACTGAACGAGTGAGTGAGTGAGGGAGTGAGTGAAGGAGTAAGTGAACGAGTGAGTGAGTGAGGGAGTGAGTGAGCGAAGGAGTAACTGAACGAGTGAGTGAGTGATGGAGTGAGCGAAGGAGTAACTGAACGAGTGAGTGAGTGAGGGAGTGAGTGAACGAAGGAGTAACTGAACGAGCGAGTGAGTGAGGGAGTGAGCGAAGGAGTAACTGAACGAGTGAGTGAGTGAGGGAGTGAGTGAACGAAGGAGTAACTGAACGAGCGAGTGAGTGAGGGAGTGAGCGAAGGAGTAACTGAACGAGCGAGTGAGTGAGGGAGTGAGCGAAGGAGTAACTGAACGAGTGAGTGAGTGAGGGAGTGAGTGAAGGAGTAAGTGAACGAGTGAGTGAGTGAGGGAGTGAGTGAGCGAAGGAGTAACTGAACGAGTGAGTGAGTGAGGGAGTGAGTGAACGAAGGAGTAACTGAACGAGCGAGTGAGTGAGGGAGTGAGCGAAGGAGTAACTGAACGAGTGAGTGAGTGAGGGAGTGAGTGAACGAAGGAGTAACTGAACGAGCGAGTGAGTGAGGGAGTGAGCGAAGGAGTAACTGAACGAGTGAGTGAGTGAGGGAGTGAGTGAACGAAGGAGTAACTGAACGAGCGAGTGAGTGAGGGAGTGAGCGAAGGAGTAACTGAACGAGTGAGTGAGTGAGGGAGTGAGCGAAGGAGTAACTGAACGAGCGAGTGAGTGAGGGAGTGAGCGAAGGAGTAACTGAACGAGTGAGTGAGTGAGGGAGTGAGCGAAGGAGTAACTGAACGAGTGAGTGAGTGAGGGAGTGAGTGAAGGAGTAACTGAACGAGTGAGTGAGTGAGGGAGTGAGTGAACGAGTGAGTGAGTGAGTGAGTGAAGGAGTAACTGAACGAGTGAGTGAGTGAGGGAGTGAGTGAACGAAGGAGTAACTGAACGAGCGAGTGAGTGAGGGAGTGAGTGAAGGAGTAACTGAACGAGTGAGTGAGTGAGGGAGTGAGTGAACGAGTGAGTGAGTGAGTGAGTGAAGGAGTAACTGAACGAGTGAGTGAGTGAGGGAGTGAGTGAGCGAGTGAGTGAGGGAGTGAGTGAAGGAGTAACTGAACGAGCGAGTGAGTGAAGGAGTGAGCGAAGGAGTAACTGAACGAGTGAGTGAGTGAGGGAGTGAGTGAAGGAGTAAGTGAACGAGTGAGTGAGTGAGGGAGTGAGTGAAGGAGTAAGTGAACGAGTGAGTGAGTGAGGGAGTGAGTGAACGAAGGAGTAACTGAACGAGTGAGTGAGTGAGGGAGTGAGCGAACGAAGGAGTAACTGAACGAGCGAGTGAGTGAGGGAGTGAGTGAACGAAGGAGTAACTGAACGAGTGAGTGAGTGAGGGAGTGAGTGAACGAAGGAGTAACTGAACGAGTGAGTGAGTGAGGGAGTGAGTGAACGAAGGAGTAACTGAACGAGCGAGTGAGTGAGGGAGTGAGCGAACGAAGGAGTAACTGAACGAGCGAGTGAGTGAGGGAGTGAGTGAACGAAGGAGTAACTGAACGAGCGAGTGAGTGAGGGAGTGAGCGAACGAAGGAGTAACTGAACGAGCGAGTGAGTGAGGGAGTGAGTGAACGAAGGAGTAACTGAACGAGCGAGTGAGTGAGGGAGTGAGTGAACGAAGGAGTAACTGAACGAGTGAGTGAGTGAGGGAGTGAGTGAACGAAGGAGTAACTGAACGAGCGAGTGAGTGAGGGAGTGAGCAAAGGAGTAAGTGAACGAGTGAGTGAGTGAGGGAGTGAGTGAACGAAGGAGTAACTGAACGAGCGAGTGAGTGAGGGAGTGAGTGAACGAAGGAGTAACTGAACGAGCGAGTGAGTGAGGGAGTGAGTGAACGAAGGAGTAACTGAACGAGTGAGTGAGTGAGGGAGTGAGTGAACGAAGGAGTAACTGAACGAGCGAGTGAGTGAGGGAGTGAGCAAAGGAGTAAGTGAACGAGTGAGTGAGTGAGGGAGTGAGTGAACGAAGGAGTAACTGAACGAGTGAGTGAGTGAGGGAGTGAGCGAAGGAGTAAGTGAACGAGTGAGTGAGTGAGGGAGTGAGCGAAGGAGTAAGTGAACGAGTGAGTGAGTGAGGGAGTGAGTGAACGAAGGAGTAACTGAACGAGTGAGTGAGTGAGGGAGTGAGCGAAGGAGTAAGTGAACGAGTGAGTGAGTGAGGGAGTGAGCGAAGGAGTAAGTGAACGAGTGAGTGAACGAGTGAGTGAGGGAGTGAGTGAGTGAACGAAGGAGTAACTGAACGAGTGAGTGAGTGAGGGAGTGAGTGAGTGAACGAAGGAGTAACTGAACGAGTGAGTGAGTGAGGGAGTGAGCGAAGGAGTAAGTGAGCGAGTGAGTGAACGAGTGAGTGAACGAGTGAACGAGCGAGTGAGTGAACGAGCGAGTGAACGAGTGAGTGAGTGAACGAGTGAATGAGCGAGTGAGCGAGCGAGTGAGTGAGCGAGTGAGTGAACGAGTGAGTGAGTGAACGAGTGAATGAGCGAGTGAGCGAGCGAGTGAGTGAGCGAGTGAGTGAGCGAGTGAGTGAGTGAACGAGTGAATGAGCGAGTGAGCGAGCGAGTGAGTGAGCGAGTGAGTGAATGAGTGAGTGAGTGAACGAGTGAATGAGCGAGTGAGCGAGCGAGTGAGTGAGCGAGTGAGTGAACGAGTGAGTGAGTGAACGAGTGAATGAGCGAGTGAGCGAGCGAGTGAGTGAGCGAGTGAGTGAACGAGTGAGTGAGTGAACGAGTGAATGAGCGAGTGAGCGAGCGAGTGAGTGAGCGAGTGAGTGAATGAGTGAGTGAGTGAGCGAGTGAGTGAGCGAGCGAGCGAGTGAGCGAGCGAGTGAGTGAGCGAGTGAGTGAACGAGTGAGTGAGTGAACGAGTGAATGAGCGAGTGAGTGAGCGAGTGAGTGAGTGAACGAGTGGATGAGTGAGTGAGCGAGCGAGCGAGTGAACGTGGCGTCTGCTCACCGCCCGCCAGAGCCCAGCGACCCCCCCAGGGGGGGGCAGCCTCCACAGACCGCCGTGCCCGGCCGCCTTTGTCTCTCCCAGTGGCGATTTGAGGCCGAGCTGACCTAGGGGGAGGCCCAGTTGGCCCGGGGCAGATTACAAGGTGCCATCCTTAAATGACGTCACGTGATTTTGAACGATTTCTGACCCCCCCCCTCTCCCCCTCAAATATGACGTCACAAAGCTCTGCCCCCCCCCCCCTCCTCCTCAAATATGACGTCACAAAGCTCTGCCCCCCCCCTCCTCAAATATGACGTCACAAAGCTCTGCCCCCCCCCTCAAATATGACGTCACAAAGCTCTGCCCCCTCCTCCTCAAATATGACGTCACAAAGCTCTGCCCCCCCCCTCCTCAAATATGACGTCACAAAGCTCTGCCCCCCCCCTCCTCAAATATGACGTCACAAAGCTCTGCCCCCCCCCTCCTCAAATATGACGTCACAAAGCTCTGCCCCCCCCCCCCTCCTCAAATATGACGTCACAAAGCTCTGCCCCCCCCTCCTCAAATATGACGTCACAAAGCTCTGCCCCCCCCCTCCTCAAATATGACGTCACAAAGTTCTGCCCCCCCCCTCCTCAAATATGACGTCACAAAGTTCTGCCCCCCCCCTCCTCAAATATGACGTCACAAAGCTCTGCCCCTCCCCCCTCCTCAAATATGACGTCACAAAGCTCTGCCCCCCCCCTCCTCCTCAAATATGACGTCACAAAGCACTGCCCCCCCCCTCCTCAAATATGACGTCACAAAGCTCTGCCCCCCCCTCCTCCTCAAATATGACGTCACAAAGCTCTGCCCCTCCCCCCTCCTCAAATATGACGTCACAAAGCTCTGCCCCCCCCTCCTCCTCAAATATGACGTCACAAAGCTCTGCCCCCCCTCCTCAAATATGACGTCACAAAGCTCTGCCCCCCCCTCCTCCTCAAATATGACGTCACAAAGCTCTGCCCCCCCTCCTCAAATATGACGTCACAAAGCTCTGCCCCCCCCCTCCTCCTCAAATATGACGTCACAAAGCTCTGCCCCCCCCCCTCCTCAAATATGACGTCACAAAGCTCTGCCCCCCCCTCAAATATGACGTCACAAAGCTCTGCCCCCCCCCTCCTCAAATATGACGTCACAAAGCTCTGCCCCCCCCCTCCTCAAATATGACGTCACAAAGCTCTGCCCCCTCTCCTCAAATATGACGTCACAAAGCTCTGCCCCCCCCCTCCTCAAATATGACGTCACAAAGTTCTGCCCCCCCCCCTCCTCAAATATGACGTCACAAAGCTCTGCCCCCCCCTCCTCAAATATGACGTCACAAAGCTCTGCCCCCCCCCTCCTCAAATATGACGTCACAAATCTCTGCCCCCCCCCTCCTCAAATATGACGTCACAAAGCTCTGCCCCCCCTCCTCAAATATGACGTCACAAAGCTCTGCCCCCCCCCTCCTCAAACATGACGTCACAAAGCTCTGCCCCCCCCTCCTCAAATATGACGTCACAAAGTTCTGCCCCCCCCCCTCCTCCTCAAATATGACGTCACAAAGCTCTGCCCCCCCCTCCTCAAATATGACGTCACAAAGCTCTGCCCCCCCTCCTCAAATATGACGTCACAAAGTTCTGCCCCCCCCTCCTCAAATATGACGTCACAAAGCTCTGCCCCCCCCTCCTCAAATATGACGTCACAAAGCTCTGCCCCCCCCTCCTCAAATATGACGTCACAAAGCTCTGCCCCCCCCCTCCTCAAATATGACGTCACAAAGCTCTGCCCCCCCCTCCTAAAATATGACGTCACAAAGCTCTGCCCCCCCCCTCCTCAAATATGACGTCACAAAGCTCTGCCCCCCCCCTCCTCAAATATGACGTCACAAAGCTCTGCCCCCCCCCTCCTCAAATATGACGTCACAAAGCTCTGCCCCCCCCCTCCTCAAATATGACGTCACAAAGCTCTGCCCCCCCCCTCCTAAAATATGACGTCACAAAGCTCTGCCCCCCCCCTCCTCAAATATGACGTCACAAAGCTCTGCCCCCCCTCCTCCTCAAATATGACGTCACAAAGCTCTGCCCCCCCCCCTCAAATATGACGTCACAAAGTTCTGCCCCCCCCCTCCTCAAATATGACGTCACAAAGCTCTGCCCCCCCTCTCCTCAAATATGACGTCACAAAGTTCTGCACCCCCCCTCCTCAAATATGACGTCACAAAGCTCTGCCCCCCCAAATATGACGTCACAAAGTTCTGCCCCCCCCCTCCTCAAATATGACGTCACAAAGCTCTGCCCCCCCCCCTCCTCCTCAAATATGACGTCACAAAGTTCTGCCCCCCCCTCCTCAAATATGACGTCACAAAGCTCTGCCCCCCCCCCCCCTCAAATAAATAAATAAAACATTATAAAATACAATTCTCACGACGTTTCGGCCACAACGCAAGCAGCCGTCCTCAGGTGGAGAACAGGTCTGTCGTGAAGACAGCGTCATTCACATCAACATCAACAACATCATCATCATCATCAACATCATCATCATCAACATCATCATCAACATCATCATCATCAACATCATCATCAACATCATCATCATCAACATCATCATCTACATCATCAACATCATCTTTTTTTTCGATTTAAAGCTTTCGTGACTGCAGGGATTCATCTTCTTGGTTCTTTCGGTAAAGTCATCATGTAGAATGGAAATAATAAAATAATAAAAATAAAACGTAATAAAATACAATTCTCACGACGTTTCGGCCACAACTCAAGCAGCCGTCCTCAGGTGGAGAACAGGTCTGTCGGAAAGACAGCGTCTGAATGAAGGACAGGTCTGTCGACAAGACAGAGTTTGAATGAAGGACAGGTCTGTCGACAAGACAGAGTCTGAATGAAGAACAGGTCTGTCGACAAGACAGAGTCTGAATGAAGGACAGGTCTGTCGTGAAGACAGAGTCTGAATGAAGGACAGGTCTGTCGACAAGACAGAGTCTGAATGAAGGACAGGTCTGTCGAGAAGACAGAGTCTGAATGAAGGACAGGTCTGTCGACAAGACAGAGTCTGAATGAAGGACAGGTCTGTCGAGAAGACAGAGTCTGAATGAAGAACAGGTCTGTCGACAAGACAGAGTCTGAATGAAGGACAGGTCTGTCGAGAAGACAGAGTCTGAATGAAGGACAGGTCTGTCGACAAGACAGAGTCTGAATGAAGGACAGGTCTGTCGTGAAGACAGAGTCTGAATGAAGGACAGGTCTGTCGTGAAGACAGAGTCTGAATGAAGAACAGGTCTGTCGACAAGACAGAGTCTGAATGAAGGACAGGTCTGTCGTGAAGACAGAGTCTGAATGAAGGACAGGTCTGTCGACAAGACAGAGTCTGAATGAAGGACAGGTCTGTCGTGAAGACAGAGTCTGAATGAAGGACAGGTCTGTCGACAAGACAGAGTCTGAATGAAGGACAGGTCTGTCGTGAAGACAGAGTCTGAATGAAGGACAGGTCTGTCGACAAGACAGAGTCTGAATGAAGGACAGGTCTGTCGACAAGACAGAGTCTGAATGAAGGACAGGTCTGTCGACAAGACAGAGTCTGAATGAAGGACAGGTCTGTCGTGAAGACAGAGTCTGAATGAAGGACAGGTCTGTCGACAAGACAGAGTCTGAATGAAGGACAGGTCTGTCGTGAAGACAGAGTCTGAATGAAGGACAGGTCTGTCGAGAAGACAGCGTCTGAATGAAGGACAGGTCTGTCGAGAAGACAGAGTCTGAATGAAGGACAGGTCTGTCGACAAGACAGAGTCTGAATGAAGGACAGGTCTGTCGACAAGACAGAGTCTGAATGAAGGACAGGTCTGTCGGGAAGACAGAGTCTGAATGAAGGACAGGTCTGTCGAGAAGACAGAGTCTGAATGAAGGACAGGTCTGTCGACAAGACAGAGTCTGAATGAAGGACAGGTCTGTCGTGAAGACAGAGTCTGAATGAAGGACAGGTCTGTCGAGAAGACAGAGTCTGAATGAAGGACAGGTCTGTCGACAAGACAGAGTCTGAATGAAGGACAGGTCTGTCGACAAGACAGAGTCTGAATGAAGGACAGGTCTGTCGACAAGACAGAGTCTGAATGAAGAACAGGTCTGTCGACAAGACAGAGTCTGAATGAAGGACAGGTCTGTCGACAAGACAGAGTCTGAATGAAGGACAGGTCTGTCGTGAAGACAGAGTCTGAATGAAGGACAGGTCTGTCGAGAAGACAGAGTCTGAATGAAGGACAGGTCTGTCGAGAAGACAGAGTCTGAATGAAGGACAGGTCTGTCGACAAGACAGAGTCTGAATGAAGGACAGGTCTGTCGAGTAGACAGAGTCTGAATGAAGGACAGGTCTGTCGACAAGACAGAGTCTGAATGAAGGACAGGTCTGTCGACAAGACAGAGTCTGAATGAAGGACAGGTCTGTCGACAAGACAGAGTCTGAATGAAGGACAGGTCTGTCGTGAAGACAGAGTCTGAATGAAGGACAGGTCTGTCGACAAGACAGAGTCTGAATGAAGAACAGGTCTGTCGAGAAGACAGAGTCTGAATGAAGGACAGGTCTGTCGACAAGACAGAGTCTGAATGATTGACAGGTCTGTCGACAAGACAGAGTCTGAATGAAGGACAGGTCTGTCGACAAGACAGAGTCTGAATGAAGGACAGGTCTGTCGACAAGACAGAGTCTGAATGAAGGACAGGTCTGTCGACAAGACAGAGTCTGAATGAAGGACAGGTCTGTCGAGAAGACAGCGTCTGAATGAAGGACAGGTCTGTCGAGAAGACAGAGTCTGAATGAAGGACAGGTCTGTCGACAAGACAGAGTCTGAATGAAGGACAGGTCTGTCGAGAAGACAGAGTCTGAATGAAGGACAGGTCTGTCGACAAGACAGAGTCTGAATGAAGGACAGGTCTGTCGACAAGACAGAGTCTGAATGAAGGACAGGTCTGTCGTGAAGACAGAGTCTGAATGAAGGACAGGTCTGTCGACAAGACAGAGTCTGAATGAAGGACAGGTCTGTCGACAAGACAGAGTCTGAATGAAGGACAGGTCTGTCGTGAAGACAGAGTCTGAATGAAGGACAGGTCTGTCGTGAAGACAGAGTCTGAATGAAGGACAGGTCTGTCGTGAAGACAGAGTCTGAATGAAGGACAGGTCTGTCGACAAGACAGAGTCTGAATGAAGGACAGGTCTGTCGACAAGACAGAGTCTGAATGAAGGACAGGTCTGTCGTGAAGACAGAGTCTGAATGAAGAAGAGGTCTGTCGACAAGACAGAGTCTGAATGAAGGACAGGTCTGTCGACAAGACAGAGTCTGAATGAAGGACAGGTCTGTCGTGAAGACAGAGTCTGAATGAAGGACAGGTCTGTCGACAAGACAGAGTCTGAATGAAGGACAGGTCTGTCGTGAAGACAGAGTCTGAATGAAGGACAGGTCTGTCGACAAGACAGAGTCTGAATGAAGGACAGGTCTGTCGACAAGACAGAGTCTGAATGAAGGACAGGTCTGTCGATAAGACAGAGTCTGAATGAAGGACAGGTCTGTCGACAAGACAGAGTCTGAATGAAGGACAGGTCTGTCGACAAGACAGAGTCTGAATGAAGGACAGGTCTGTCGTGAAGACAGAGTCTGAATGAAGGACAGGTCTGTCGACAAGACAGAGTCTGAATGAAGGACAGGTCTGTCGTGAAGACAGAGACTGAATGAAGGACAGGTCTGTCGTGAAGACAGAGTCTGAGTGAAGGACAGGTCTGTCGTGAAGACAGAGTCTGAATGAAGGACAGGTCCGTCGACAAGACAGAGTCTGAATGAAGGACAGGTCTGTCGTGAAGACAGAGTCTGAATGAAGGACAGGTCTGTCGACAAGACAGAGTCTGAATGAAGGACAGGTCTGTCGTGAAGACAGAGTCTGAATGAAGGACAGGTCTGTCGACAAGACAGAGTCTGAATGAAGGACAGGTCTGTCGACAAGACAGAGTCTGAATGAAGGACAGGTCTGTCGACAAGACAGAGTCTGAATGAAGGACAGGTCTGTCGACAAGACAGAGTCTGAATGAAGGACAGGTCTGTCGTGAAGACAGAGTCTGAATGAAGAACAGGTCTGTCGACAAGACAGAGTCTGAATGAAGGACAGGTCTGTCGACAAGACAGAGTCTGAATGAAGGACAGGTCTGTCGACAAGACAGAGTCTGAATGAAGGACAGGTCTGTCGACAAGACAGAGTCTGAATGAAGGACAGGTCTGTCGAGAAGACAGAGTCTGAATGAAGGACAGGTCTGTCGACAAGACAGAGTCTGAATGAAGGACAGGTCTGTCGAGAAGACAGAGTCTGAATGAAGGACAGGTCTGTCGATAAGACAGAGTCTGAATGAAGGACAGGTCTGTCGATAAGACAGAGTCTGAATGAAGAACAGGTCTGTCGATAAGACAGTCTGAATGAAGGACAGGTATGTCGACAAGACAGAGTCTGAATGAAGGACAGGTCTGTCGACAAGACAGAGTCTGAATGAAGAACAGGTCTGTCGAGAAGACAGAGTCTGAATGAAGGACAGGTCTGTCGACAAGACAGAGTCTGAATGAAGGACAGGTCTGTCGACAAGACAGAGTCTGAATGAAGGACAGGTCTGTCGTGAAGACAGAGTCTGAATGAAGGACAGGTCTGTCGACAAGACAGAGTCTGAATGAAGGACAGGTCTGTCGTGAAGACAGAGACTGAATGAAGGACAGGTCTGTCGTGAAGACAGAGTCTGAGTGAAGGACAGGTCTGTCGTGAAGACAGAGTCTGAATGAAGGACAGGTCTGTCGTGAAGACAGAGTCTGAATGAAGGACAGGTCTGTCGACAAGACAGAGTCTGAATGAAGGACAGGTCTGTCGTGAAGACAGAGTCTGAATGAAGGACAGGTCTGTCGACAAGACAGAGTCTGAATGAAGGACAGGTCTGTCGACAAGACAGAGTCTGAATGAAGGACAGGTCTGTCGACAAGACAGAGTCTGAATGAAGGACAGGTCTGTCGACAAGACAGAGTCTGAATGAAGGACAGGTCTGTCGTGAAGACAGAGTCTGAATGAAGAACAGGTCTGTCGACAAGACAGAGTCTGAATGAAGGACAGGTCTGTCGACAAGACAGAGTCTGAATGAAGGACAGGTCTGTCGACAAGACAGAGTCTGAATGAAGGACAGGTCTGTCGTGAAGACAGAGTCTGAATGAAGGACAGGTCTGTCGTGAAGACAGAGTCTGAATGAAGGACAGGTCTGTCGACAAGACAGAGTCTGAATGAAGGACAGGTCTGTCGTGAAGACAGAGTCTGAATGAAGGACAGGTCTGTCGACAAGACAGAGTCTGAATGAAGAACAGGTCTGTCGAGAAGACAGAGTCTGAATGAAGGACAGGTCCGTCGACAAGACAGAGTCTGAATGAAGGACAGGTCTGTCGTGAAGACAGAGTCTGAATGAAGGACAGGTCTGTCGACAAGACAGAGTCTGAATGAAGGACAGGTCTGTCGTGAAGACAGAGTCTGAATGAAGGACAGGTCTGTCGACAAGACAGAGTCTGAATGAAGGACAGGTCTGTCGACAAGACAGAGTCTGAATGAAGGACAGGTCTGTCGAGAAGACAGAGTCTGAATGAAGGACAGGTCTGTCGTGAAGACAGAGTCTGAATGAAGGACAGGTCTGTCGTGAAGACAGAGTCTGAATGAAGAACAGGTCTGTCGACAAGACAGAGTCTGAATGAAGGACAGGTCTGTCGTGAAGACAGAGTCTGAATGAAGGACAGGTCTGTCGTGAAGACAGAGTCTGAATGAAGGACAGGTCTGTCGACAAGACAGAGTCTGAATGAAGGACAGGTCTGTCGACAAGACAGAGTCTGAATGAAGGACAGGTCTGTCGACAAGACAGAGTCTGAATGAAGGACAGGTCTGTCGACAAGACAGAGTCTGAATGAAGGACAGGTCTGTCGACAAGACAGAGTCTGAATGAAGAACAGGTCTGTCGACAAGACAGAGTCTGAATGAAGGACAGGTCCGTCGACAAGACAGAGTCTGAATGAAGAACAGGTCTGTCGTGAAGACAGAGTCTGAATGAAGGACAGGTCTGTCGACAAGACAGAGTCTGAATGAAGGACAGGTCTGTCGAGAAGACAGAGTCTGAATGAAGAACAAGTCTGTCGAGAAGACAGAGTCTGAATGAAGGACAGGTCTGTCGGTAAGACAGAGTCTGAATGAAGGACAGGTCTGTCGACAAGACAGAGTCTGAATGAAACACCACCAGGCTTGGAGCGGCTATTTAAGCTGCTGGGTTGGAGGGGGAAGAGCGCCTTGACAAAATAATTTGCATATCAAGAGGAATTTAGCATTCACATTCTTAGGTTTTTTCGGTAAAGTCACGTAGGTAAAACATTAAAATTAATCAAAGTAAAATAAAATAAAAATCACGACGTTTCGGAGGCAACACAAGCTTCCGTATTCTTAGGTTTTTTCGGTAAAGTCACGTAGGAAAAACATTAAAATTAATCAAAGTAAAATTAAATAAAAATCACGACGTTTCGGAGGCAACACAAGCTTCCGTATTCTTAGGTTTTTTCGGTAAAGTCACCGTGTAGGTAAAAAATTAAAATTAATAAAAGTAAAATAAAATAAAAATCACGACGTTTGGGAGGCAACACAAGCTTCCGTATTCTTAGGTTTTTTCGGTAAAGTCACGTAGGTAAAACATTAAAATTAATCAAAGTAAAATAAAATAAAAATCACGACGTTTCGGAGGCAACACAAGCTTCCGTCTTCAGGTGGAACCGTCACAGCCACGACAGCTGTATCAAGTAAATGAAAATGACGTTGTGATCTTTATTTTATTTTTATTAATTTTAATGTTTTACCTACGTGACTTTACCGAAAAAAAAACCTAAGAATGTGCATCCTTGCAGTCACGAAAGCTTCAAATCTAGAAGGAATTTAGCATATTTATGGGAAATGCAGATACGCGATTAGCACTACTTGTGAAATGCGTAGGATGTTTGGCGAGGGGTTTAAAGTCATATTATGCCCGTGCATGATGCAGGATTAGCAGCATCAAAGGGAGGGGATATGGGTCGCATTAATAACGGGATAGAATGTTAATAGTATGTAGCTGCAGTAACTAAACAACCACGTAAAAAGCTAAAGTATAAACTACATAGTATCATCAGTATGCTAAATATACTCTCGATACGCTGAGCTACTAACCGTAATACATGACAATTCTAGGTTGCAAAAAATATAATATGTTTCCAGCTAAACTTTTTCCTTACATCACACGGGTCTATCCCGTACAATATGCTGCCATAGACAAACCCAACATTACTATACACTACCCTATGTCTTAGAATAATACATAGTGTAATATTACACTATGTATTACACTATGTATTATTCTAGCCACCCAACTGTATACCACACTGCTGTATATTCACTATACAATTACGATACTATATATTACCTTATACATAGTATTAAACATTACGCTTTTATACTGTTTATTATTATACAATCTGCTATACAACATTTATAGTCAATGTCAGTGAGTGGAACGCGGTCGGAAAGTCACCGGTCATCTATGGACCCCAAAGATGAACCTTCATTCTTGATATTGGTTATCAAAGCCACCTTGCTGCCTGTTGCAAACGAGGCTGCGTTGTTTGTGAGCCGTAGAAAATGTTTATTTGAAGCTTCAAGCTCCAGTAGTAGCAGCAGCAGCATTACAATCATGAACAGTATAGCATCAATTGAACTTATAAGCATCGTTGAAACGTAACGACCATCAAACACCATCATCACCATCACCACGTGTCACCACCATTATCACCACCACCACAACATTATCATCATCATCATCACCATCATCATCAGCACAACGTCATCATCATCACAACATTTCACTGTCACCATCATCAACACATCATCACAATTACCACCATCACCATTATCACCACCACCACAACATCATCATCATCACCATCATCATCATCAGCACAACATCATCATCATCACAACATTTCACTGTCACCATCATCAACACATCATCACAATTACCACCATCACCATCATCACCACCACCACCACGACATGTCACCACCATCATCACCATCACCACCACCACAACAACATCATCACAGCATCATAACAATTACCACAATCACAACCATCACCACCACCATCACCACCATCATCACAACCATCACCACCATCATCACAACCATCACCATCACAACCATCACCCTCACAACCACCATCACAACCATCATCATCATCACCGCCAGCACCACCACCACAACATCATCATCACAGCATCACAATTACCACCATCATCACCATCACCACCACCACCACAACAACATCATCACAGCATCATCACAATTACCACAATCACAACCATCACCACCACCATCACCACCATCATCACAACCATCACCCTCACAACCACCATCACAACCATCATCATCATCACCGCCAGCACCATCACCACCATCATCATCACAATCTCCACCATCACCTCCACCAACACATCACCACCATCATCATCATCATCACAACCTCCACCATCAACACCATCATCACAATCTCCATCATCAATCAGCATCACACCACCACCATCCTCACAATATCTCTACCATCATCACCACCAACATCACCACCACCATCACCACCATCATCACAATCGCTACCATCACCACAACCGCCACCACCACCACAACATCATCACAGCATCATAACAATTACCACAATCACAACCATCATCATCACCACCACCACCATCATCACAATCACAACCATCACCACCAACATCACCACCACCATCACCACCATCATCACAATCGCTACCATCACCACAACCACCACCACCACCACCATCACACAGCAACTCAACTCTGAAACCTCCTAAATCGGTTGATATGCGGCCAACAGCACTTAAGATTCGTCGATTATAACAAAGTGTTAATGGTTATGATGACCATGATCATTCTCATCACTTGGTTGTTTCTAAAGTGGCGTTTGGGAGACAAAGGCGGTCGGGAGTGACGCTGCTATTGCCGCTACCCGCCACAGCACTTGCCCCGACAGCCTGCTGGAGGCTACACGGGGGAGCTTTGCCTGTCTGTACGTGTGTGTCAGTGTGGGTGTGTGTGTGTACGTGTGTGTGTCTGTGTCTGTGTGTGTCTATGTGTGTGTATATGTGTGTGTGTGTCAGTGTGACTGTCAGTGTGTGTGTTGCTGTGTGTGTGTGTCTGTGTCCGTGTGTGTCTGTGTGTGTCTGTGTGTGTATGTCAGTGTGTCTGTGTGTGTATGTCAGTGTGTCTGTTGTGTATGTCAGTGTGTGTGTCTGTGTGTGTACGTGTGTGTACGTGCGTGTGTTTCTGTGTGTGTGTCTGTGTGTATGTCTGTGTGTGTCTGTGTGTCTGTGTGTGTGTCTGTGTGTGTCTGTCTGTGTCCGTGTGTGTCTGTGTGTGTCTGTGTGTGTATGTCAGTGTGTCTGTGTGTGTATGTCAGTGTGTCTGTTGTGTATGTCAGTGTGTGTGTCTGTGTGTGTACGTGTGTGTACGTGCGTGTTTCTGTGTGTGTCTGTGTGTGTCTGAGTGTCTGTGTATACGTGTGTGTGTCTGTGTGTGTGTCTGTGTATGTGCGTGTGTGTCTGTGTGTGTCTGTGTGTGTCTCTGTGTGTCTCTGTGTGTGTCTGTGTGTCTGTGTGTGTGTCTGTGTGTGTCTGTGTGTGTCTGTGTGTGTGTCTGTGTGTACACTGTGTGTGTGTCTATGTGTGTGTGTCTGTGTGTGTGTACACTGTGTGTGTGTCTGTGTGTGTGTGTACACTGTGTGTGTGTCTGTGTGTGTGTACACTGTGTGTGTGTCTGTGTGTGTCTGTGTGTGTACACTGTGTGTGTGTCTGTGTGTGTGTACACTGTGTGTGTGTACACTGTGTGTGTGTCTGTGTGTGTGTGTACACTGTGTGTGTGTCTATGTGTGTGTGTCTGTGTGTGTGTACACTGTGTGTGTCTGTGTGTGTGTGTACACTGTGTGTGTGTCTGTGTGTGTGTACACTGTGTGTGTGTCTGTGTGTGTCTGTGTGTGTGTGTACACTGTGTGTGTGTCTGTGTGTGTGTACACTGTGTGTGTGTCTGTGTGTGTCTGTGTCTGTGTGTACACTGTGTGTGTGTCTGTGTGTGTGTGTGTCTGTGTGTGTGTCTGTGTGTGTGTGTCTGTGTGTGTGTGTCTGTGTGTGTGTCTGTGTGTGTCTGTGTGTGTGTCTGTGTGTGTGTCACTGTGAGTGTACGTGTGTGTGTGTACGTGTGTGTCTGTGTGTGTGTGTCTGTGTGTGTGTGCTACGAACCCGGCGACCCGAGTTCGATTCCCGCTCACGGCCACCACCACCACAGTGACAGCGATTATCTGAGCCGGTGCTGGGCCTCCCCTAGGTCGACTCAGCTTCAAATGAGTGACCTGGTGTAGCGGCAGTGGTGGTGGTGGTGGTGGTGATGGTGGTGGTGGTTGTGGTGATGGTGGTGGTGGTTGTGGTGGTGGTGATGGTGGTGGTGGTTGTGGTGGTGGTGATGGTGGTGGTTGTGGTGATGGTGGTGGTGGTTGTGGTGGTGGTGATGGTGGTGGTGGTTGTGGTGATGGTGGTGGTGGTTGTGGTGGTGGTGATGGTGGTGGTGGTTGTGGTGATGGTGGTTGTGGTGATGGTGGTGCTGGTTGTGGTGGTGGTGATGGTGGTGGTGGTTGTGGTGATGGTGGTGGTGGTTGTGGTGGTGGTTGTGGTGATGGTGGTGGTGGTTGTGGTGGTGGTGATGATGGTGGTGGTGGTGGTGATGGTGGTGGTGGCCACCCACCCCCCTCTGTGTGTGTGACCCACAGTGCCGGGAGCCTTGGTAGGCACAGCACTTGCCCCTACAGCCTGTTGCAGGCTACACGGGGCAGCTTTGTCTTTGGGGACGTTCAAATTTCACGGTGGAGGTGACAAGCCCCCCAGCCCCGCCCCTACCACCCCCCCAGCCCCTCCCCTACCACCCCCCCAGCCCCGCCCCTACCACCCCCCCAGCCCCTCCCCTACCACCCCCCCAGCCCCGCCCCTACCACCCCCCCAGCCCCGCCTCTACCACCCCCCCAGCCCCTCCCCTACCACCCCCCAGCCCCGCCCCTACCACCCCCCAGCCCCTCCCCTACCACCCCCCCAGCCCCTCCCCTACCACCCCCCAGCCCCTCCCCTACCATCCCCCCAGCCCCTCCCCTACCATCCCCCCAGCCCCGCCCCTACCACCCCCCCAGCCCCGCCCCTACCATCCCCCCCAGCCCCTCCCCTACCACCCCCCAGCCCCGCCCCTACCATCCCCCCAGCCCCGCCCCTACCACCCCCCCAGCCCCTCCCCTACCATCCCCCCAGCCCCGCCCCTACCATCCCCCCAGCCCCTCCCCTACCATCCCCCCAGCCCCGCCCCTACCACCCCCCCAGCCCCGCCCCTACCATCCCCCCCAGCCCCTCCCCTACCACCCCCCAGCCCCGCCCCTACCACCCCCCCAGCCCCGCCCCTACCACCCCCCCAGCCCCGCCTCTACCACCCCCCCAGCCCCTCCCCTACCACCCCCCAGCCCCGCCCCTACCACCCCCCAGCCCCTCCCCTACCACCCCCCCAGCCCCTCCCCTACCACCCCCCAGCCCCTCCCCTACCATCCCCCCAGCCCCTCCCCTACCATCCCCCCAGCCCCGCCCCTACCACCCCCCCAGCCCCGCCCCTACCATCCCCCCCAGCCCCTCCCCTACCACCCCCCAGCCCCGCCCCTACCATCCCCCCAGCCCCGCCCCTACCACCCCCCAGCCCCTCCCCTACCACCCCCCCCAGCCCCTCCCCTACCATCCCCCCAGCCCCTCCCCTACCATCCCCCCAGCCCCGCCCCTACCACCCCCCAGCCCCTCCCCTACCACCCCCCCCAGCCCCTCCCCTACCATCCCCCCAGCCCCTCCCCTACCATCCCCCCAGCCCCGCCCCTACCACCCCCCAGCCCCTCCCCTACCATCCCCCCAGCCCCTCCCCTACCACCCCCCAGCCCCGCCCCTACCACCCCCCAGCCCCTCCCCTACCACCCCCCAGCCCCGCCCCTACCACCCCCCAGCCCCTCCCCTACCACCCCCCCCAGCCCCTCCCCTACCATCCCCCCAGCCCCTCCCCTACCATCCCCCCAGCCCCGCCCCTACCACCCCCCCAGCCCCGCCCCTACCATCCCCCCCAGCCCCTCCCCTACCACCCCCCAGCCCCGTCCCTACCATCCCCCCAGCCCCGCCCCTACCACCCCCCCAGCCCCGCCCCTACCACCCCCCAGCCCCTCCCCTACCACCCCCCCCAGCCCCTCCCCTACCACCCCCCCAGCCCCGCCCCTACCACCCCCCAGCCCCGCCCCTACCACCCCCCAGCCCCGCCCCTACCATCCCCCCAACCCCTCCCCTACCATCCCCCCAGCCCCTCCCCTACCATCCCCCCAGCCCCGCCCCTACCACCCCCCAGCCCCGCCCCTACCACCCCCCAGCCCCGCCCCTACCATCCCCCCAACCCCTCCCCTACCATCCCCCCAGCCCCTCCCCTACCACCCCCCAGCCCCGCCCCTACCACCCCCCCAACCCCTCCCCTACCATCCCCCCAGCCCCTCCCCTACCACCCCCCAGCCCCGCCCCTACCACCCCCCCCAACCCCTCCCCTACCATCCCCCCAGCCCCTCCCCTACCACCCCCCAGCCCCGCCCCTACCACCCCCCAGCCCCTCCCCTACCATCCCCCCAGCCCCTCCCCTACCACCCCCCCCAGCCCCTCCCCTACCACCCCCCCAGCCCCGCCCCTACCACCCCCCAGCCCCGCCCCTACCACCCCCCAGCCCCGCCCCTACCATCCCCCCAACCCCTCCCCTACCATCCCCCCAGCCCCTCCCCTACCATCCCCCCAGCCCCGCCCCTACCACCCCCCAGCCCCGCCCCTACCACCCCCCAGCCCCGCCCCTACCATCCCCCCAACCCCTCCCCTACCATCCCCCCAGCCCCTCCCCTACCACCCCCCAGCCCCGCCCCTACCACCCCCCCAACCCCTCCCCTACCATCCCCCCAGCCCCTCCCCTACCACCCCCCAGCCCCGCCCCTACCACCCCCCCAACCCCTCCCCTACCATCCCCCCAGCCCCTCCCCTACCACCCCCCAGCCCCGCCCCTACCACCCCCCAGCCCCGCCCCTACCATCCCCCCAGCCCCTCCCCTACCATCCCCCCAGCCCCTCCCCTACCACCCCCCCCAGCCCCTCCCCTACCACCCCCCCAGCCCCGCCCCTACCACCCCCCAGCCCCGCCCCTACCACCCCCCAGCCCCGCCCCTACCATCCCCCCAACCCCTCCCCTACCATCCCCCCAGCCCCTCCCCTACCATCCCCCCAACCCCTCCCCTACCACCCCCCCAGCCCCGCCCCTACCACCCCCCAGCCCCTCCCCTACCACCCCCCCAGCCCCGCCCCTACCACCCCCCAGCCCCGCCCCTACCACCCCCCAGCCCCGCCCCTACCATCCCCCCAACCCCTCCCCTACCATCCCCCCAGCCCCGCCCCTACCACCCCCCAGCCCCGCCCCTACCACCCCCCAGCCCCGCCCCTACCATCCCCCCAACCCCTCCCCTACCATCCCCCAGCCCCTCCCCTACCACCCCCCAACCCCTCCCCTACCACCCCCCAGCCCCGCCCCTACCACCCCCCAGCCCCGCCCCTACCATCCCCCCAACCCCTCCCCTACCATCCCCCCAGCCCCGCCCCTACCACCCCCCAGCCCCGCCCCTACCACCCCCCAGCCCCGCCCCTACCATCCCCCCAACCCCTCCCCTACCATCCCCCAGCCCCTCCCCTACCATCCCCCCAACCCCTCCCCTACCACCCCCCCAGCCCCGCCCCTACCACCCCCCTTTGCTTGTTGTTGTTAGTTGTTGTTGTTTGTTGTTGTTGTTGTTGTTAGTTGTT
>NW_027621143.1:0-2500 GCF_964198595.1 Lampetra fluviatilis
GTGTGTGTGAGCTGTGTGTGTGTAGCTGTGTGTGTGTAGCTGTGTGTGTGTAGCTGTGTGTGTAGCTGTGTGTTGTAGCTGTGTGTGTAGCTGTGTGTGTGTAACTGTGTGTGTTGTAGCTGTGTGTGTGTAGCTGTGTGTGTAGCTGTGTGTGTGTAGCTGTGTGTGTAGCTGTGTGTGTAGCTGTGTGTGTGTAGCTGTGTGTGTAGCTGTGTGTGTAGCTGTGTGTGTGTAGCTGTGTGTGTGTAGCTGTGTGTGTGTAGCTGTGTGTGTAGCTGTGTGTGTGGCTGTGTGTGTGTAGCTGTGTGTGTAGCTGTGTGTGTAGCTGTGTGTGTGTAGCTGTGTGTGTGTAGCTGTGTGTGTAGCTGTGTGTGTAGCTGTGTGTGTAGCTGTGTGTGTAGCTGTGTGTGTAGCTGTGTGTGTGGCTGTGTGTGTAGCTGTGTGTGTAGCTGTGTGTGTAGCTGTGTGTGTGTAGCTGTGTGTGTAGCTGTGTGTGTGTAGCTGATGTGTGTAGCTGTGTGTGTAGCTGTGTGTGTGTAGCTGTGTGTGTGGCTGTGTGTGTGGCTGTGTGTGTAGCTGTGTGTGTAGCTGTGTGTGTAGCTGTGTGTGTGGCTGTGTGTGTGGCTGTGTGTGTAGCTGTGTGTGTAGCTGTGTGTGTAGCTGTGTGTGTGTAGCTGTGTGTGTGTGTAGCTGTGTATGTGTAGCTGTGTGTGTAGCTGTGTGTGTGTAGCTGTGTGTGTAGCTGTGTGTGTGTAGCTGTGTGTGTAGCTGTGTGTGTGTAGCTGTGTGTGTGTAGCTGTGTGTGTGTAGCTGTGTGTGTGTGTAGCTGTGTGTGTAGCTGTGTGTGTAGCTGTGTGTGTAGCTGTGTGTGTGTGTAGCTGTGTGTGTAGCTGTGTGTGTAGCTGTGTGTGTGGCTGTGTGTGTAGCTGTGTGTGTAGCTGTGTGTGTAGCTGTGTGTGTGTAGCTGTGTTTGTGTAGCTGTGTGTGTAGCTGTGTGTGTGTAGCTGTGTGTGTGTAGCTGTGTGTGTGTAGCTGTGTGTGTGTGTAGCTGTGTGTGTGTAGCTGTGTGTGTAGCTGTGTGTGTAGCTGTACCGCGTGAGCCGCGTGTGGCGTCCAGTAGCAGATGGATGTGGAGGCGAGGATCTGGGCTGGCGAGAGAACGCCGAACTGCCTGACGCAGCGCATCCACCTGGACATCGTAGTCACTCAGTCAGTCACTCAGTGAGTCACTCAGTCAGTCACTCAGTCAGTCACTCAGTCAGTCAGTCACTCACTCAGTCAGTCACTCAGTCACTCACTCAGTCAGTCACTCACTCAGCCAGCCAGTCACTCACTCAGTAAGTCACTCACTTAGTCAGTCAGTCACTCACTCAGTCAGTCAGTCAGTCACTCAGTCAGGATCTGTGCTGGCGAGAGAACGCCGAACTGCCTGACGCAGCGCATCCACCTGGACATGGCAGTCAGTGAGTGACTGACTGAGTGACTGACTGAGTGACTGACTAAGTGACTCACTCACTGAGTCAGTCACTCACTTAGTCAGTCAGTCAGTCACTCACTCAGTCAGTCACTCACTCAGTCAGTCACTCAGTCACTCAGTCAGTCAGTGACTCAGTCAGTGACTCAGTCAGTCACCCACTCACTCACAAATAGATACACCCACTCACCCTCCCCACTCACCCCCATCACCCCCATCGCCCGCACCACCCTCACCACCCCCATCACCGTCACCACCCTCACCACCCCCATCACCCCATCACCACCCCCATCACCCCCATCGCCCCCATCACCCCCATCGCCCGCACCACCCCCATCACCCCCATCACCCCCATCACCCCTCACCAGCTCGCTCTCCATGTCTCCCGTTCCCAGGTAGAGCGAAGCCATCACGATCCTCCTCTTAGCTGTGCCGATGCCTTCCTGTGGGATACACTCACCACTCACTCACCACTCACTCACTCACTCACCACTCACTCACTCACTCACCACTCACTCACTCACTCACTCACCACTCACTCACTCACCACTCACTCACTCACCACTCACTCACTCACTCACACACAGAAGACACTCACTCACTCACCACTCACTCACTCACTCACAGACACTCACTCACCAATCACTCACTCACTCACCACTCACTCACCAATCACTCACTCACTCACCACTCACTCACTCACTCACCACTCACTCACTCACTCACAGACACTCACTCACTCACACACAGACACTCACTCACCAATCACTCACTCACTCACTCACCACTCACTCACTCACTCACCACTCACTCACTCACCACTCACTCACTCACTCACCACTCACTCACTCACTCACTCACACACAGACACTCACTCACCAATCACTCACTCACTCACCACTCACTCACCAATCACTCACTCACTCACCACTCACTCACTCACTCACAGACACTCACTCACTCACACACAGACACTCACTCACCAATCACTCACTCACTCACTCACCACTCACTCACTCACCACTC
>NW_027621143.1:5000-19675 GCF_964198595.1 Lampetra fluviatilis
AGTGTGTGTGTGAGTGGTGAGTGTGTGAGTGGTGAGTGTGTGAGTGTGTGTCTGTGAGTGAGTGTGCGAGTACCCACGTGAAGGGCGCGGTAGAAATCCTGCGGAGTCTTCAGCACCTCCACCGCCTCCCCCCTCACCCCGAACATCGGCACCCCCCAGTCCTCCCCCTCACCACCCCGCTCCTCACCACCCCGCCCCTCACCACCCCGCCCCTCACCACCCCGCCCCTCACCACCCCGCCCCTCACCACCCCGCCCCTCACCACCCCGCCCCTCACCACCCCGCCCCTCACCACCCCCGGCCTTCCCTCCCATCAGCCACCTCAACTCACGTGGGAGGCCATCGGCGTGACCTCTCACCTCCCCCGAGTCGCGACCCCTGACCCCAGAGTCGTCACCCTTGACCCCCGAGTCGTCACCCCTGACCCCCGAACTGTCACCCCTGACCCCCGAACCGTCACCCCTGACCCCCGAACCGTCACCCTTGACCCCGCTCCCAGGGTCAGGTCGCGGGAGGGACAGCGCGACGAGCAGAGAGGCCACCCTGAGGGAGACGACACGGGGAGAGAGACACGGGGAGAGAGACACGGAAAGAGACACGGGGGGAGAGAGACACGGGGAGAGAGACGGAGAGAGAGACACGGGGAGAGAGAGAGACACGGGGAGAGACAGACACGGGGAGAGAGACACAGAGAGAGACACGGTGAGACACGGAGAGAGAGAGACACGGGGAGAGAGACACGGAGAGAGAGAGACACGGTGAGACGCGGAGAGAGAGAGACACGGGGAGAGAGACACGGGGAGAGAGAGACACGGGGAGAGAGAGACACGGGGAGAGAGAGACGCGGAGTGAGAGACGCGGGGAGAGAGAGAGACGGAGAGAGACACGGGGAGAGAGAGACACGGGGAGAGAGACACGGGGAGAGAGAGAGACACGGGGAGAGAGACACGGAGAGAGAGAGACACGGTGAGACACGGAGAGAGAGAGACACGGGGAGAGAGACACGGGGAGAGAGAGATACGGTGAGACACGGAGAGAGAGAGACACGGGGAGAGAGACACGGGGAGAGAGATACACGGGGAGAGAGAGACACGGGGAGAGAGAGACGCGGAGTGAGAGACGCGGGGAGAGAGAGAGACGGAGAGAGACACGGGGAGAGAGAGAGACACGGAGAGAGAGAGAGACACGGGGAGAGAGACACGCGGTGAGAGAGACACGGGGAGAGAGAGACACGGGGAGAGAGACACGGAGAGAGAGACACGGAGAGAGAGACACGGAGAGAGAGACACGGGGAGAGACACGGAGAGAGAGACACGGGGAGAGAGAGACACGGAGAGAGAGACACGGAGAGAGACACGGAGAGAGACACGGAGAGAGAGACACGGGGAGAGAGAGACACGGAGAGAGAGAGACGGAGAGACACGGGGAGAGAGAGAGACAAGGGGAGAGAGAGACACGGGGTGAGAGAGACACGGGGTGAGACACACGCGGTGAGAGAGACACGGGGAGAGAGACACGGAGAGACACGGAGAGAGAGACGGGGAGAGACACGGGGAGAGAGACACGGGGAGAGAGACACGGGGTGAGAGACACGGGGAGAGAGAGACACGGGGAGAGAGAGACACGGGGAGAGAGACACGGAGAGACACGGAGAGAGAGAGAGACGGGGAGAGACACGGGGAGAGAGACACGGGGTGAGAGACACGGGGAGAGAGAGACACGGGGAGAGAGAGACACGGGGAGAGAGAGACACGGGGAGAGAGAGACACGGAGAGAGAGAGACACGGGGAGAGAGAGACACGGGGAGAGAGAGATACGGGGAGAGAGATACACGGGGAGAGAGACACACACGGGGAGAGAGACACACGTGGGGAGAGACACGGAGAGAGACAGACACGGAGAGAGACAGACACGGAGAGAGACAGACACGGAGAGAGACAGACACGGAGAGAGACAGACACGGAGAGAGAGACACACACGGAGAGAGAGAGAGAGACACGAAGAGAGAAAACACAATCATCTCCGATATGATTATCATCACCACTTCCATCATCATTACCACCACCACATAGACAATGTACTGACATGTTACGTGTAGTACATAGACAATGTACTGACATGCTAGACAATGTACTAACATGTTACTGACATGTTAAGGGTAGCTAGGGGTGATTTGCAACGCCATCGAGGTCGCGGCCTAGTCGCTCGCGAAGCCTCCGCCCTTTCCTAGCGAGCTCCTACCGAGCCGGGCGAGCCTCCCGCGGCGCGAGCGAGGTAGGCCGCGACGGGCGCTCGCAATTGAGCCCGAGGAGACTCGACACGCGGGGGTGTTTCTCCTCGCAGCGACCCCTTAGATCATCCCCGGGGTCCCACCGGGGTCCCCAAGGACCCCTCTGAGGTCCCCTGTGGGCCTCCCTCACCTCCGGCGGGGTGACGCGGGCATGCGGGAGACGCGGCCGAGGAGAGACCAGGCAAGGCGTATGGGCGCCGCCATTGCGATCGAACGCGCGGCTGTGCGGCACCTGATTGGTCAACGCCGGATCACCATTGGATTGGATGGAATTCCATTGGTGTGTATGGGATTGTATTGGGGTGTATGGGATTGTATGTCTATGGGATCGTATTGGTCTGTATGGGATTGTATGGGATTGTATTGGTGTGTATGGGATTGTATTGGGGTGTATGGGATTGTATGGGATTGTATGTCTATGCGATCATATTGGTCTATATGGGATTGTATTGGTGTGTATGGGATTGTATGTCTATGGGATCATATTGGTCTGTATGGGATTGTATGGGATTGTATTGGTCTGTATGGGATTGTATTTGTCTATGGGATCGTATTGGTCTATATGGGATTGTATTGGTGTGTATGGGATTGTATTGGTGTGCATGGGATTGTATGGGATTGTACGTCTATGCGATCATATTGGTCTATATGGGATTGTATTGGTCTGTATGGGATTGTATTGGTCTGTATGGGATTGTATTTGTCTATGGGATCGTATTGGTCTATATGGGATTGTATTGGTGTGTATGGGATTGTATTGGTGTGCATGGGATTGTATGGGATTGTACGTCTATGCGATCATATTGGTCTATATGGGATTGTATTGGTCTGTATGGGATTGTATTGGTGTGTATGGGATTGTATTTGTCTATGGGATCATATTGGTCTATATGGGATTGTATTGGTGTGTATGGGATTGTTTTGGGGTGTATGGGATTGTATGGGATTGTACGTCTATGCGATCATATTGGTCTATATGGGATTGTATTGGTCTGTATGAGATTGTATTGGTCTGTATGGGATTGTATGTCTATGGGATCATATTGGTCTATATGGGATTGTATTGGTCTGTATGAGATTGTATTGGTCTGTATGGGATTGTATGTCTATGCGATCATATTGGTCTGTATGAGATTGTATTGGTCTGTATGGGATTGTATATGTCTATGGGATCATATTGGTCTATATGGGATTGTATTGGTCTGTATGGGATTGTATTGGTGTGTATGGGATTGTATGTCTATGGGATCATATTGGTCTGTATGGGATTGTATTGGTGTGTATGGGATTGTATTGGTGTGTATGGGATTGTATGGGATTGTACGTCTATGCGATCATATTGGTCTATATGGGATTGTATTGGTCTGTATGGGATTGTATTGGTCTGTATGGGATTGTATTTGTCTATGGGATCATATTGGTCTATATGGGATTGTATTGGTGTGTATGGGATTGTATTGGTGTGCATGGGATTGTATGGGATTGTACGTCTATGCGATCATATTGGTCTATATGGGATTGTATTGGTCTGTATGGGATTGTATTGGTGTGTATGGGATTGTATGTCTATGGGATCATATTGGTCTGTATGGGATTGTATTGGTGTGTATGGGATTGTATTGGTGTGTATGGGATTGTATGGGATTGTACGTCTATGCGATCATATTGGTCTATATGGGATTGTATTGGTCTGTATGGGATTGTATTGGTGTGTATGGGATTGTATGTCTATGGGATCATATTGGTCTGTATGGGATTGTATTGGTGTGTATGGGATTGTATTGGTGTGTATGGGATTGTATGGGATTGTACGTCTATGCGATCATATTGGTCTATATGGGATTGTATTGGTCTGTATGGGATTGTATTGGTCTGTATGGGATTGTATTTGTCTATGGGATCATATTGGTCTATATGGGATTGTATTGGTGTGTATGGGATTGTATTGGTGTGCATGGGATTGTATGGGATTGTACGTCTATGCGATCATATTGGTCTATATGGGATTGTATTGGTCTGTATGGGATTGTATTGGTGTGTATGGGATTGTATGTCTATGGGATCATATTGGTCTGTATGGGATTGTATGGGATTGTATTGGTGTGTATGGGATTGTATTTGTCTATGGGATCATATTGGTCTGTATGGGATTGTATTGGTGTGTATGGGATTGTATTGGTGTGTATGGGATTGTATTGGTGTGTATGGGATTGTATTGGTGTGTATGGGATTGTATGGGATTGTACGTCTATGCGATCATATTGGTCTATATGGGATTGTATTGGTCTGTATGAGATTGTATTGGTCTGTATGGGATTGTATATGTCTATGGGATCATATTGGTCTATATGGGATTGTATTGGTCTGTATGAGATTGTATTGGTGTGTATGGGATTGTATGTCTATGCGATCATATTGGTCTGTATGAGATTGTATTGATCTGTATGGGATTGTATTGGTGTGTATGGGATTGTATGTCTATGGGATCATATTGGTCTATATGGGATTGTATTGATCTGTATGGGATTGTATTGGTCTGTATGGGATTGTATATGTCTATGGGATCATATTGGTCTATATGGAATATTGATCTGTATGGGATTGTATTGGTCTGTATGGGATTGTATTTGTCTATGGGATCATATTGGTCTATATGGGATTGTATTGGTCTGTATGGGATTGTATTGGTCTGTATGGGATTTATGTCTATGGGATCATATTGGTCTATATGGGATTGTATTTGTCTGTATGGGATTGTATTGGTCTGTATGGGATTGTATTGGTCTGTATGGGATTGTATTGATCTGTATGGGATAGTATTGGTGTGTATGGGATTGTATTGATCTGTATGGGATTGTATTGGTCTGTATGGGATTGTATTGGTCTGTATGGGATTGTATTGGTCTGTATGGGATTGTATTGATCTGTATGGGATTGTATTGGTCTGTATGGGATTGTGTTGGTGTGTATGGGATTGTGTTGGTCTGTATGGGATTGTATTGGTCTGTAGGGGATTGTATTGATCTGTATGGTATTGTATTGGTCTGTATGGGATTGTATTGGTGTGAATGGGATTGTATTGATCTGTATGGGATCGTATTGGTGTGTATGGGATTGTATGTCTATGGGCTCATATTGGTCTGTATGGGATTGTATTGATCTGTATGGGATTGTGTTGGTGTGTATGGGATTGTATTGGTGTGTATGGGATCCTATTGGTCTATATGGGATTGTATTGGTCTGTATGGGATTGTATTGATCTGTATGGGATTGTATTGGTCTGTATGGGATTGTATTGGTCTGTATGGGATTGTATTGGTCTGTATGGGATTGTATTGGTCTGTATGGGATCCTATTGGTGTGTATGGGATTGTATTGATCTGTATGGGATTGTATTGGTGTGTATGGGATTGTGTTGGTCTGTATGGGATTGTATTGGTCTGTATGGGATTGTATTGATCTGTATGGGATTGTATTGGTGTGTATGGGATTGTGTTGGTCTGTATGGGATTGTATTGGTCTGTATGGGATCGTATTGTTCTATATGGGATATTGGTCTGTATGGGATCGTATTGGTCTATATGGGATATTGGTCTGTATGGGATCATATTGGTCTATATGGGATATTGGTCTGTATGGGATCATATTGGTCTATATGGGATATTGGTCTATATGGGATATTGGTCTGTATGGGATATTGGTCTATGTGGGATATTGGTCTGTATGGGATCATATTGGTCTGTATGGGATCATATTGGTCTGTATGGGATCATATTGGTCTATATGGGATATTGGTCTGTATGGGATCGTATTGGTCTATATTGTTTTATCTCTTAACATTGCCCCATTGACTTTCAATGGGAACCGGTTCCCTATCTCTTAACATTGCCCCATTGACTTTCAATGGGAACCGGTTCCCTATCTCTTAACATTGCCCCATTGACTTTCAATGGGAACCGGTTCCCTATCTCTTAACATTGGCCCATGTTAATAGATAGGGAACCGGTTCCCTATCTCTTAACATTGCCCCATTGACTTTCTATGGGAACCGGTTCCCTATCTCTTAACATTGGCCCATTGACTTTCAATGGGAACCGGTTCCCTATCTCTTAACATTTCCCCATTGACTTTCTATGGGAACCGGTTCCCTATCTCTTAACATTGCCCCATTGACTTTCAATAGGAACCGGTTCCCTATCTCTTAACATTGCCCCATTGACTTTCAATGGGAACCGGTTCCCTATCTCTTAACATTGCCCCATAGACTTTCTATGGGAACCGGTTCCCTATCTCTTAACATTGCCCCATTGACTTTCTATAGGAACCGGTTCCCTATCTCTTAACATTGCCCCATTGACTTTCAATAGGAACCGGTTCCCTATCTCTTAACATTGCCCCATTGACTTTCAATGGGAACCGGTTCCCTATCTCTTAACATTGCCCCATTGACTTTCTATGGGAACCGGTTCCCTATCTCTTAACATTGCCCCATAGACTTTCTATGGGAACCAGTTCCCTATCTCTTAACATTGCCCCATAGACTTTCTATGGGAACCGGTTCCCTATCTCTTAACATTGCCCCATTCGTGACGAGATGTTGACTACCTCGCCAGGTCTGCAGGAGGTCGTGGGTTCGATCCCGACCCTGACGCCGCCTGCTGCTGCTGCTGCTGTAGATTTGTCTCTGTGTGTGTGTGGACGTGTGGACTTATAATTTTCATTCACCCACCAATTCACTCAGCCACCCACCAATTCACTCACCCACCAATTCACTCAGCCACCCACCAATTCACTCACCCACCATATCACTCACCCACCAATTCACTCAGCCACCCACCAATTCACTCACCCACCAATTCACTCAGCCACCCACCAATTCACTCACCCAACAATTCACTCAGCCACCCACCAATTCACTCACCCACCATATCACTCACCCACCAATTCACTCAGCCACCCACCAATTCACTCACCCACCAATTCACTCACCCACCAATTCACTCAGCCACCCACCAATTCACTCACCCACCAATTCACTCAGCCACCCACCAATTCACTCACCCACCATATCACTCACCCACCAATTCACGCACCCACCAATTCACTCACCCACCAATTCACTCAGCCACCCACCAATTCACTCACCCACCATATCACTCACCCACCAATTCACGCACCCACCAATTCACTCAGCCACCCACCAATTCACTCACCCACCAATTCACTCACCCACCAATTCACGCACCCACCAATTCACTCACCCACCAATTCACTCAGCCACCCACCCACCAATTCACTCACCCAACCACCCATTCACCCACCAATTCACTCACCCACCCATCAATGCACTCACCCAGCCACCCACCAATTCACTCAGCCACCCACCAATTCACTCAGCCACCCACCCATTCACTCACCCACCCACCAATTCACTCAGCCACCCACCAATTCACAGATTCACCCACCCACCAATTCACTCAGCCACCCACCAATTCACTCAGCCACCCACCAATTCACAGATTCACCCACCCATCAATTCACTCACCCACCCACCAATTCACCCAGCCACCCACCAATACACCCAGCCACCCACCAATTCACTCAGCCACCAATTCACTCACCCACCCATCAATGCACTCACCCAGCCACCCACCAATTCACTCAGCCACCCACCAATTCACTCAGCCACCCACCAATTCACTCAGCCACCCACCCACCAATTCACTCAGCCACCCACCAATTCACTCACCTACCCACCAATTCACTCAGCCACCCACCAATTCACTCAGCCACCCACCCACCAATTCACTCAGCCACCCACCCACCAATTCACTCACCTACCCACCAATTCACTCAGCCACCCACCCACCAATTCACTCAGCCACCCACCCACCAATTCACTCACCTACCCACCAATTCACGCACCCACCCACCAATTCACTCACCCACCCACCAATTCAGATTCACCCACCCACCAATTCACCTAACAACCCACCAATTCACTTAACCACCCACCAATTCACTCACCCACCCACCAATTCATTCAGCCACCCATTCATTCACGTACTCATCACTCACTCACTCACACACCCATTCACTCACCCACCTACCCATTCACTCACCCATTCATTATTTCACCCACCCATTCATTCACGTACTCATCACTCACTCACACACCCATTCACTCACCCACCTACCCATTCACTCACCCATTCATTATTTCACCCACCCATTCATTCACGAACTCATCACTCACTCACCGACTCACACACTCACCCACCCATTCACTCACCAACCCACCCATTCACTCACCAACCCACCCATTCACTCACCAGCCCACGGTTAAGACCACATTTGTATAATTGACATCCACATTTACACCCACAGCAATTAAATAGCGATGGTGACGATGGTGGTGATGATGGAGGTAGTGGTGATGGTGGTGATGATGGTGGTGATGATGGTGGTGATGGCGATGATGGCGGTGATGGCGATGATGGCGGTGATGATGGTGCTGGTAGTGATGGTGACGATGGTGGTAATGATGGTGCTAATGTTGATGGTGATGATGGAGATGATGATGGTGATGATGGTGGTGATGATGGTAATGATGATGATGGTAATGATGATGGTGATGATGGTAATGATGGTAATGATGATGATGGTAATGATGATCATGATGATGGCGGTGGTTGAGATGATGATGCTGAGTGTAATAATGATGATGGTAATGATGATGATGGTAATGATGATGATAATAATGATGGTAATGATGATGATAATGATGGTAATGATGATGATGATAATGATGGTAATGATGATGATAATGATGGTAATGATGATGATAATGATGGTAATGATGATGATAATGATGGTAATGATGACGATGATGGTGATGATGATGATAATGATGGTAATGATGATGATGATGGTGATGATGATGATGGTGCTGATGATGATGGTGCTGATGATGATGGTGCTGATGATGATGGTGCTGATGATGATGATGGTAATGATGACGATGGTGCTGATGATGATGATGATGTAACCACACAGCTCCCTGGCGGCGTGTTGCCAGTCGCCCATCGAGCAGTGACAAGACTCATCAATCACAATTATAGCAACACAACCATTTGCACAGCAGCAAATTAACAACTCAAAGTAGGTGAGTGTGTGGGTGAGTGTGTGTGTGGGTGAGTGTGTGGGTGAGTGTGTGGGTGAGTGTGTGGGTGAGTAGGTGTGTGTGGGTGAGTAGGTGAGCGTGTGGGTGAGTGTGTGGGTGAGTAGGTGTGTGGGTGAGTAGGTGTGTGTGTGGGTGAGCGTGTGGGTGAGTGTGTGGGTGAGTGTGTGGGTGAGTGTGTGGGTGAGTGTGTGGGTGAGTAGGTGTGTGTGGGTGAGTAGGTGAGCGTGTGGGTGAGTGTGTGGGTGAGTGTGTGTGTGGGTGAGTGTGTGGGTGAGTGTGTGTGTGAGTGTGTGGGTGAGTGAGTGAGTGTGTGGGTGTGTGTGTGGGTGAGTGTGTGGGTGAGTGTGTGTGTGAGTGTGTGGGTGAGTGAGTGTGTGGGTGAGTGTGTGTGTGGGTGAGTGTGTGGGTGAGTAGGTGTGTGTGTGGGTGAGTGTGTGGGTGAGTGTGTGGGTGAGTGTGTGGGTGAGCGTGTGTGTGTGGGTGAGTGTGTGGGTGAGTGTGTGGGTGAGTGTGTGGGTGAGCGTGTGTGTGTGGGTGAGTGTGTGTGTAGGTGTGTGAGTGAGTGTGTGGGTGAGTGAGTGTGTGGGTGAGTAGGTGTGTGTGTGGGTGAGTGTGTGGGTGAGTAGGTGTGTGGGTGAGTAGGTGTGTGTGTGGGTGAGTGTGTGGGTGAGTGTGTGGGTGAGTGTGTGGGTGAGTGTGTGGGTGAGTGTGTGGGTGAGTAGGTGTGTGTGGGTGAGCGTGTGTGTGTGGGTGAGTGTGTGTGTAGGTGTGTGAGTGAGTGTGTGGGTGAGTAGGTGTGTGTGTAGGTGTGTGGGTGAGTGTGTGGGTGAGTGTGTGGGTGAGTGTGTGGGTGAGCGTGTGTGTGTGGGTGAGTGTGTGTGTAGGTGTGTGGGTGAGTGTGTGAGTGAGTGTGTGTGTGGGTGAGTGTGTGGGTGAGTAGGTGTGTGGGTGAGTAGGTGTGTGTGTGGGTGAGTAGGTGTGTGTGTGGGTGAGTGTGTGGGTGAGTGTGTGGGTGAGTGTGTGGGTGAGTGTGGGTGAGTAGGTGTGTGTGGGTGAGTGTGTGGGTGAGTGTGTGGGTGAGTGTGTGGGTGAGCGTGTGGGTGAGTAGGTGTGTGTGTGGGTGAGTGTGTGGGTGAGTAGGTGTGTGGGTGAGCGTGTGGGTGAGTAGGTGTGTGTGTGGGTGAGTGTGTGGGTGAGCGTGTGGGTGAGTAGGTGTGTGTGTGGGTGAGTGTGTGGGTGAGTAGGTGTGTGTGTGTGGGTGAGTAGGTGAGCGTGTGGGTGAGCATGTGGGTGAGTAGGTGTGTGTGTGGGTGAGTGTGTGGGTGAGTAGGTGTGTGTGTGTGGGTGAGTGTGTGTGTGGGTGAGTGTGTGTGGGTGAGTAGGTGTGTGTGTGGGTGAGTGTGTGGGTGAGTGAGTGTGTGGGTGAGTGTGTGGGTGTGTGTGTGGGTGTGTGTGTGGGTGAGTGTGTGGGTGTGTGTGTGGGTGTGTGTGTGGGTGAGTGTGTGGGTGTATGTGTGGGTGTGTGAGTGGGTGAGTGTGTGTGTGGGTGAGTGGTGAGTGAGCGGGTGAGTGGGTGAGTGAGTGGTGAGTGAGTGAGTGGGTGAGTGAGTGAGTGAGTGGTGAGTGAGCGGGTGAGTGAGTGAGTGGGTGAGTGAGTGGGTGAGCGAGTGAGTGGGTGAGTGAGCGAGTGAGTGAGTGGGTGAGTGGGTGAGTGAGTGAGTGAGCGTGTGGGTGGGTGAGTGAGTGAGTGGTGAGCGAGTGAGTGAGTGGGTGAGTGGGTGAGTGAGTGAGTGAGCGTGTGGGTGGGTGAGTGAGTGAGTGGTGAGTGAGTGAGTGAGCGTGTGGGTGGGTGAGTGAGTGAGTGGTGAGTGAGTGAGTGAGTGTGTGGGTGAGTGAGTGGGTGAGCGGGTGAGTGAGTGGTGAGTGAGTGGTGAGTGAGTGAGTGAGTGGTGAGCTTATGGCTGAGCGAGTGATGCAAACTCTTTGGCTACTTTCTTTGCGTTTCTCTCTTCATACAGCAGCCTGCAGAGAGACACAGAGACACAGACAGAGAGAGACAGAGAGACAGGGAGACACAGAGACACACAGACACACAGAGAGACAAAAACAGAGAGACAGAGAGAGACAGAGAGACAGACAGAAAGAGACAGAGAGAGACAGAGAGACAGGGAGACAGGGAGACACAGACACACACAGAGAGAGACAGAGAGACAAAGACAGAGAGACAGAGAGACAGAGAGACAGACACAGGGAGAGAGAGACAGAGAGAGACAGAGACACAGAGAGACACAGAGACAGAGAGACAGAGAGAGAGAGACAGACACAGGCAGAGAGAGAGACAGAGAGACAGAGACACAGAGACAGAGAGACACACACACAGACACACAGAGAGAGACAGATAGACAGAGAGACAGAGACACAGAGAGAGAGAGACAGACACAGGCAGAGAGAGACAGAGAGAGACAGAGACACAGAGAGACACAGAGACACACAGACAGAGAGACAGACAGAGACAGAAAGAGAGAGACAGAGAGAAACAGACAGACACAGAGAGAACAGACAGAGAGACACACAGAGACACACAGAGAGACACAGAGACACACACAGAGACAGAGAGAGACAGACAGAGAGAGAGAGACAGACAGATACACACAAAGAGACACAAAGACAGAGAGACACACAGAGAGACACACAGAGAGACAGACACAGAGACAGACACAGAGACAGACAGACACAAAGACACACAGAGAAACACACAGAGACACACAGAGACACACAGAGAGACACAGAGACAGACAGACACAGAGACACAGAGACACACAGAGACAGAGACACACACACACAGACAGAGACACAGACACACAGACAGACACACACACACACAGAGACAAAGGTTAATACAAAGATTCCCCGTAAAGCCTTAACAGACTGTAGGGGCAAGTGCTGCTATGAGGCTACGGGCACTGTGGCTACACACACAGAGGGGGTTGGGTGGCCAGCACAACGCCCGGCCGCCTTTGTCTCCCCAGTGCTAGCGATGTTCACTACACACCACCACCGCTACACCAGGTGACTCATTTGAGGCCGAGGCGACCTAGGGGAGGCCCAGCACCGGTTCAGATCAATCGTCACTGGTGGTGTTGTTGGCTGTGAGCTGGAATCGAACTCGGGTCTCTCCCCCCGTGTCTCTCTCCCCGTGTCTCTCCCCCCGTGTCTCTCTCTCTCCCCGTGTCTCTCCCCCCGTGTCTCTCTCTCTCCCCGTGTCTCTCTCCCCGTGTCTCTCTCTCTCCCCGTGTCTCTCCCCCCGTGTCTCTCCCCCCGTGTCTCTCTCTCCCCCCCGTGTCTCTCTCCCCGTGTCTCTCTCTCTCCCCGTGTCTCTCTCTCTCCCCGTGTCTCTCTCTCCGCGTCTCTCTCCCCGTGTGTCTCTCTCTCTCCCCATGTCTCTCTCCCCCGTGTCTCTCTTCCCGTGTGTCTCTTCCCGTGTGTCTCTCTCTCTCCCCATGTGTCTCTCTCTCTCCCCGTGTGTCTCTCTCCCCGTGTCTCTCTCCCCGTGTGTGTCTCTCTCTCCCCGTGTGTCTCTCTCCCCGTGTCTCTCTCCCCGTGTCTCTCTCCCCGTGTCTCTCTCCCCGTGTCTCTCTCCCCGTGTCTCTCTCCCCGTGTCTCTCTCTCCCCATGTCTCTCTCCCCGTGTCTCTCTCCCCGTGTCTCTCTCCCCGTGTCTCTCTCCCCGTGTCTCTCTCCCCGTGTGTCTCTCTCTCTCCCCGTGTCTCTCTCCCCGTGTCTCTCTCCCCGTGTCTCTCTCCCCGTGTCTCTCTCCCCGTGTCTCTCCCCCCGTGTCTCTCTCCCCGTGTCTCTCTCCCCCGTGTCTCTCTCCCCGTGTCTCTCTCCCCGTGTCTCTCCTCCCCCCGTGTCTCTCTCTCCCCCGTGTCTCTCTCCCCCGTGTCTCTCTCCCTCCCCGTGTCTCTCTCCCCACGTCTCTCTCCCCCCGTGTCTCTCTCCCCCGTGTCTCTCTCCTCCGTGTCTCTCTCCCCCGTGTCTCTCTCTCCGTGTCTCTCTCCCCGTGTCTCTCCGTCTCTCCCCGTGTCTCTCTCTCCCGTGTCTCTCTCCCCGTGTCTCTCTCCCCGTGTGTCTCGTCTCTCTCTCCCGTGTGTCTCTCTCTCTCCCCGTGTCTCTCTCCCCGTGTCTCTCTCCCCGTGTCTCTCTCCCCCGTTCTCTCTCCCCTGTCTCTCTCCCCGTAAGTCTCTCTCTCTCCCCTTGTCTCACTCACTCCCCGTGTCCTACTCCCTCTCCCCTGTCTCTCATCTCCCTCCCGTTCTCACCGTCGATATTCCTGCACGATGACTGCTTAAATCTTCCAGACATCACCACCTGAATATCCCCTGTTCTTGCCTCCTGACACATCAACAACACACCACCACCACACACCCATCATCATCATCACCATCATTAACAACATCACCATCACCACCCCATCACACCACACAACACCACCAACCACCACACCCCACCACACCCACACACACACCACCAACAACACCCACACCACACCCCCCACACCATCAACAACACACCACCACCACCACCCCACCACCACCATCACACCAACACAACCCAACCAACCCACCACCCCATCACACCATCCAACAACATCACCACACAACACCAACACCATCACCACCACCATCAACAACATCACCACACATCACCAACAACACATCCACCACCACCACCAACACACCAACATCATCACCATCAACAACACACACACCACCACATCAACACATCCACCAACACCAACACACCACCATCACCACCAACCATCATCAACCACCAACATACACCATCACCCACCACCACCAACCATCAACACCATCATCATCACAACACATAACAACATCACCACACCACCACCATCACAACAACCACACACCACCATCATCAACAACCACCACCATCACAACACCACCACACAACACCATCCACCACCACCATCACACCACCATCCCATCAACAACACACCATCACCATCAACACACACACCACCCACCCACACACCACCATCAACACACCATCAACACCATCACAACACCACCAACCATCACCACCAACACCATCACACCACCATCATCACATCATCATCACCACCATCAACACCATCATCACCATCATCACACCATCATCAACACATCACCATCAACACACC
>NW_027621144.1:0-14228 GCF_964198595.1 Lampetra fluviatilis
GGCCGACAACAACCCGGGCCGACAACAACCCGGGCCGACAACAACCCGGGCCGACAACAACCCGGGCCGACAACAACCCGGGCCGACAACAACCCGGGCCGACAACAACCCGGGCCGACAACAACCCGGGCCGACAACAACCCGGGCCGACAACAACCCGGGCCGACAACAACCCGGGCCGACAACAACCCGGGCCGACAGCAACCCGGGCCGACAGCAACCCGGGCCGACAGCAACCCGGGCCGACAGCAACCCGGGCCGACAGCAACCCGGGCCGACAGCAACCCGGGCCGACAGCAACCCGGGCCGACAGCAACCCGGGCCGACAGCAACCCGGGCCGACAGCAACCCGGGCCGACAGCAACCCGGGCCGACAGCAACCCGGGCCGACAGCAACCCGGGCCGACAGCAACCCGGGCCGACAGCAACCCGGGCCGACAGCAACCCGGGCCGACAGCAACCCGGGCCGACAGCAACCCGGGCCGACAGCAACCCGGGCCGACAGCAACCCGGGCCGACAGCAACCCGGGCCGACAGCAACCCGGGCCGACAGCAACCCGGGCCGACAGCAACCCGGGCCGACAGCAACCCGGGCCGACAGCAACCCGGGCCGACAGCAACCCGGGCCGACAGCAACCCGGGCCGACAGCAACCCGGGCCGACAGCAACCCGGGCCGACAGCAACCCGGGCCGACAGCAACCCGGGCCGACAGCAACCCGGGCCGACAGCAACCCGGGCCGACAGCAACCCGGGCCGACAGCAACCCGGGCCGACAGCAACCCGGGCCGACAGCAACCCGGGCCGACAGCAACCCGGGCCGACAGCAACCCGGGCCGACAGCAACCCGGGCCGACAGCAACCCGGGCCGACAGCAACCCGGGCCGACAGCAACCCGGGCCGACAGCAACCCGGGCCGACAGCAACCCGGGCCGACAGCAACCCGGGCCGACAGCAACCCGGGCCGACAGCAACCCGGGCCGACAGCAACCCGGGCCGACAGCAACCCGGGCCGACAGCAACCCGGGCCGACAGCAACCCGGGCCGACAGCAACCCGGGCCGACAGCAACCCGGGCCGACAGCAACCCGGGCCGACAGCAACCCGGGCCGACAGCAACCCGGGCCGACAGCAACCCGGGCCGACAGCAACCCGGGCCGACAGCAACCCGGGCCGACAGCAACCCGGGCCGACAGCAACCCGGGCCGACAGCAACCCGGGCCGACAGCAACCCGGGCCGACAGCAACCCGGGCCGACAGCAACCCGGGCCGACAGCAACCCGGGCCGACAGCAACCCGGGCCGACAGCAACCCGGGCCGACAGCAACCCGGGCCGACAGCAACCCGGGCCGACAGCAACCCGGGCCGACAGCAACCCGGGCCGACAGCAACCCGGGCCGACAGCAACCCGGGCCGACAGCAACCCGGGCCGACAGCAACCCGGGCCGACAGCAACCCGGGCCGACAGCAACCCGGGCCGACAGCAACCCGGGCCGACAGCAACCCGGGCCGACAGCAACCCGGGCCGACAGCAACCCGGGCCGACAGCAACCCGGGCCGACAGCAACCCGGGCCGACAGCAACCCGGGCCGACAGCAACCCGGGCCGACAGCAACCCGGGCCGACAGCAACCCGGGCCGACAGCAACCCGGGCCGACAGCAACCCGGGCCGACAGCAACCCGGGCCGACAGCAACCCGGGCCGACAGCAACCCGGGCCGACAGCAACCCGGGCCGACAGCAACCCGGGCCGACAGCAACCCGGGCCGACAGCAACCCGGGCCGACAGCAACCCGGGCCGACAGCAACCCGGGCCGACAGCAACCCGGGCCGACAGCAACCCGGGCCGACAGCAACCCGGGCCGACAGCAACCCGGGCCGACAGCAACCCGGGCCGACAGCAACCCGGGCCGACAGCAACCCGGGCCGACAGCAACCCGGGCCGACAGCAACCCGGGCCGACAGCAACCCGGGCCGACAGCAACCCGGGCCGACAGCAACCCGGGCCGACAGCAACCCGGGCCGACAGCAACCCGGGCCGACAGCAACCCGGGCCGACAGCAACCCGGGCCGACAGCAACCCGGGCCGACAGCAACCCGGGCCGACAGCAACCCGGGCCGACAGCAACCCGGGCCGACAGCAACCCGGGCCGACAGCAACCCGGGCCGACAGCAACCCGGGCCGACAGCAACCCGGGCCGACAGCAACCCGGGCCGACAGCAACCCGGGCCGACAGCAACCCGGGCCGACAGCAACCCGGGCCGACAGCAACCCGGGCCGACAGCAACCCGGGCCGACAGCAACCCGGGCCGACAGCAACCCGGGCCGACAGCAACCCGGGCCGACAGCAACCCGGGCCGACAGCAACCCGGGCCGACAGCAACCCGGGCCGACAGCAACCCGGGCCGACAGCAACCCGGGCCGACAGCAACCCGGGCCGACAGCAACCCGGGCCGACAGCAACCCGGGCCGACAGCAACCCGGGCCGACAGCAACCCGGGCCGACAGCAACCCGGGCCGACAGCAACCCGGGCCGACAGCAACCCGGGCCGACAGCAACCCGGGCCGACAGCAACCCGGGCCGACAGCAACCCGGGCCGACAGCAACCCGGGCCGACAGCAACCCGGGCCGACAGCAACCCGGGCCGACAGCAACCCGGGCCGACAGCAACCCGGGCCGACAGCAACCCGGGCCGACAGCAACCCGGGCCGACAGCAACCCGGGCCGACAGCAACCCGGGCCGACAGCAACCCGGGCCGACAGCAACCCGGGCCGACAGCAACCCGGGCCGACAGCAACCCGGGCCGACAGCAACCCGGGCCGACAGCAACCCGGGCCGACAGCAACCCGGGCCGACAGCAACCCGGGCCGACAGCAACCCGGGCCGACAGCAACCCGGGCCGACAGCAACCCGGGCCGACAGCAACCCGGGCCGACAGCAACCCGGGCCGACAGCAACCCGGGCCGACAGCAACCCGGGCCGACAGCAACCCGGGCCGACAGCAACCCGGGCCGACAGCAACCCGGGCCGACAGCAACCCGGGCCGACAGCAACCCGGGCCGACAGCAACCCGGGCCGACAGCAACCCGGGCCGACAGCAACCCGGGCCGACAGCAACCCGGGCCGACAGCAACCCGGGCCGACAGCAACCCGGGCCGACAGCAACCCGGGCCGACAGCAACCCGGGCCGACAGCAACCCGGGCCGACAGCAACCCGGGCCGACAGCAACCCGGGCCGACAGCAACCCGGGCCGACAGCAACCCGGGCCGACAGCAACCCGGGCCGACAGCAACCCGGGCCGACAGCAACCCGGGCCGACAGCAACCCGGGCCGACAGCAACCCGGGCCGACAGCAACCCGGGCCGACAGCAACCCGGGCCGACAGCAACCCGGGCCGACAGCAACCCGGGCCGACAGCAACCCGGGCCGACAGCAACCCGGGCCGACAGCAACCCGGGCCGACAGCAACCCGGGCCGACAGCAACCCGGGCCGACAGCAACCCGGGCCGACAGCAACCCGGGCCGACAGCAACCCGGGCCGACAGCAACCCGGGCCGACAGCAACCCGGGCCGACAGCAACCCGGGCCGACAGCAACCCGGGCCGACAGCAACCCGGGCCGACAGCAACCCGGGCCGACAGCAACCCGGGCCGACAGCAACCCGGGCCGACAGCAACCCGGGCCGACAGCAACCCGGGCCGACAGCAACCCGGGCCGACAGCAACCCGGGCCGACAGCAACCCGGGCCGACAGCAACCCGGGCCGACAGCAACCCGGGCCGACAGCAACCCGGGCCGACAGCAACCCGGGCCGACAGCAACCCGGGCCGACAGCAACCCGGGCCGACAGCAACCCGGGCCGACAGCAACCCGGGCCGACAGCAACCCGGGCCGACAGCAACCCGGGCCGACAGCAACCCGGGCCGACAGCAACCCGGGCCGACAGCAACCCGGGCCGACAGCAACCCGGGCCGACAGCAACCCGGGCCGACAGCAACCCGGGCCGACAGCAACCCGGGCCGACAGCAACCCGGGCCGACAGCAACCCGGGCCGACAGCAACCCGGGCCGACAGCAACCCGGGCCGACAGCAACCCGGGCCGACAGCAACCCGGGCCGACAGCAACCCGGGCCGACAGCAACCCGGGCCGACAGCAACCCGGGCCGACAGCAACCCGGGCCGACAGCAACCCGGGCCGACAGCAACCCGGGCCGACAGCAACCCGGGCCGACAGCAACCCGGGCCGACAGCAACCCGGGCCGACAGCAACCCGGGCCGACAGCAACCCGGGCCGACAGCAACCCGGGCCGACAGCAACCCGGGCCGACAGCAACCCGGGCCGACAGCAACCCGGGCCGACAGCAACCCGGGCCGACAGCAACCCGGGCCGACAGCAACCCGGGCCGACAGCAACCCGGGCCGACAGCAACCCGGGCCGACAGCAACCCGGGCCGACAGCAACCCGGGCCGACAGCAACCCGGGCCGACAGCAACCCGGGCCGACAGCAACCCGGGCCGACAGCAACCCGGGCCGACAGCAACCCGGGCCGACAGCAACCCGGGCCGACAGCAACCCGGGCCGACAGCAACCCGGGCCGACAGCAACCCGGGCCGACAGCAACCCGGGCCGACAGCAACCCGGGCCGACAGCAACCCGGGCCGACAGCAACCCGGGCCGACAGCAACCCGGGCCGACAGCAACCCGGGCCGACAGCAACCCGGGCCGACAGCAACCCGGGCCGACAGCAACCCGGGCCGACAGCAACCCGGGCCGACAGCAACCCGGGCCGACAGCAACCCGGGCCGACAGCAACCCGGGCCGACAGCAACCCGGGCCGACAGCAACCCGGGCCGACAGCAACCCGGGCCGACAGCAACCCGGGCCGACAGCAACCCGGGCCGACAGCAACCCGGGCCGACAGCAACCCGGGCCGACAGCAACCCGGGCCGACAGCAACCCGGGCCGACAGCAACCCGGGCCGACAGCAACCCGGGCCGACAGCAACCCGGGCCGACAGCAACCCGGGCCGACAGCAACCCGGGCCGACAGCAACCCGGGCCGACAGCAACCCGGGCCGACAGCAACCCGGGCCGACAGCAACCCGGGCCGACAGCAACCCGGGCCGACAGCAACCCGGGCCGACAGCAACCCGGGCCGACAGCAACCCGGGCCGACAGCAACCCGGGCCGACAGCAACCCGGGCCGACAGCAACCCGGGCCGACAGCAACCCGGGCCGACAGCAACCCGGGCCGACAGCAACCCGGGCCGACAGCAACCCGGGCCGACAGCAACCCGGGCCGACAGCAACCCGGGCCGACAGCAACCCGGGCCGACAGCAACCCGGGCCGACAGCAACCCGGGCCGACAGCAACCCGGGCCGACAGCAACCCGGGCCGACAGCAACCCGGGCCGACAGCAACCCGGGCCGACAGCAACCCGGGCCGACAGCAACCCGGGCCGACAGCAACCCGGGCCGACAGCAACCCGGGCCGACAGCAACCCGGGCCGACAGCAACCCGGGCCGACAGCAACCCGGGCCGACAGCAACCCGGGCCGACAGCAACCCGGGCCGACAGCAACCCGGGCCGACAGCAACCCGGGCCGACAGCAACCCGGGCCGACAGCAACCCGGGCCGACAGCAACCCGGGCCGACAGCAACCCGGGCCGACAGCAACCCGGGCCGACAGCAACCCGGGCCGACAGCAACCCGGGCCGACAGCAACCCGGGCCGACAGCAACCCGGGCCGACAGCAACCCGGGCCGACAGCAACCCGGGCCGACAGCAACCCGGGCCGACAGCAACCCGGGCCGACAGCAACCCGGGCCGACAGCAACCCGGGCCGACAGCAACCCGGGCCGACAGCAACCCGGGCCGACAGCAACCCGGGCCGACAGCAACCCGGGCCGACAGCAACCCGGGCCGACAGCAACCCGGGCCGACAGCAACCCGGGCCGACAGCAACCCGGGCCGACAGCAACCCGGGCCGACAGCAACCCGGGCCGACAGCAACCCGGGCCGACAGCAACCCGGGCCGACAACAACCCGGGCCGACAGCAACCCGGGCCGACAGCAACCCGGGCCGACAACAACCCGGGCCGACAACAACCCGGGCCGACAACAACCCGGGCCGACAACAACCCGGGCCGACAACAACCCGGGCCGACAACAACCCGGGCCGACAACAACCCGGGCCGACAACAACCCGGGCCGACAACAACCCGGGCCGACAACAACCCGGGCCGACAACAACCCGGGCCGACAACAACCCGGGCCGACAACAACCCGGGCCGACAACAACCCGGGCCGACAACAACCCGGGCCGACAACAACCCGGGCCGACAACAACCCGGGCCGACAACAACCCGGGCCGACAACAACCCGGGCCGACAACAACCCGGGCCGACAACAACCCGGGCCGACAACAACCCGGGCCGACAACAACCCGGGCCGACAACAACCCGGGCCGACAACAACCCGGGCCGACAACAACCCGGGCCGACAACAACCCGGGCCGACAACAACCCGGGCCGACAACAACCCGGGCCGACAACAACCCGGGCCGACAACAACCCGGGCCGACAACAACCCGGGCCGACAACAACCCGGGCCGACAACAACCCGGGCCGACAACAACCCGGGCCGACAACAACCCGGGCCGACAACAACCCGGGCCGACAACAACCCGGGCCGACAACAACCCGGGCCGACAACAACCCGGGCCGACAACAACCCGGGCCGACAACAACCCGGGCCGACAACAACCCGGGCCGACAACAACCCGGGCCGACAACAACCCGGGCCGACAACAACCCGGGCCGACAACAACCCGGGCCGACAACAACCCGGGCCGACAACAACCCGGGCCGACAACAACCCGGGCCGACAACAACCCGGGCCGACAACAACCCGGGCCGACAACAACCCGGGCCGACAACAACCCGGGCCGACAACAACCCGGGCCGACAACAACCCGGGCCGACAACAACCCGGGCCGACAACAACCCGGGCCGACAACAACCCGGGCCGACAACAACCCGGGCCGACAACAACCCGGGCCGACAACAACCCGGGCCGACAACAACCCGGGCCGACAACAACCCGGGCCGACAACAACCCGGGCCGACAACAACCCGGGCCGACAACAACCCGGGCCGACAACAACCCGGGCCGACAACAACCCGGGCCGACAACAACCCGGGCCGACAACAACCCGGGCCGACAACAACCCGGGCCGACAACAACCCGGGCCGACAACAACCCGGGCCGACAACAACCCGGGCCGACAACAACCCGGGCCGACAACAACCCGGGCCGACAACAACCCGGGCCGACAACAACCCGGGCCGACAACAACCCGGGCCGACAACAACCCGGGCCGACAACAACCCGGGCCGACAACAACCCGGGCCGACAACAACCCGGGCCGACAACAACCCGGGCCGACAACAACCCGGGCCGACAACAACCCGGGCCGACAACAACCCGGGCCGACAACAACCCGGGCCGACAACAACCCGGGCCGACAACAACCCGGGCCGACAACAACCCGGGCCGACAACAACCCGGGCCGACAACAACCCGGGCCGACAACAACCCGGGCCGACAACAACCCGGGCCGACAACAACCCGGGCCGACAACAACCCGGGCCGACAACAACCCGGGCCGACAACAACCCGGGCCGACAACAACCCGGGCCGACAACAACCCGGGCCGACAACAACCCGGGCCGACAACAACCCGGGCCGACAACAACCCGGGCCGACAACAACCCGGGCCGACAACAACCCGGGCCGACAACAACCCGGGCCGACAACAACCCGGGCCGACAACAACCCGGGCCGACAACAACCCGGGCCGACAACAACCCGGGCCGACAACAACCCGGGCCGACAACAACCCGGGCCGACAACAACCCGGGCCGACAACAACCCGGGCCGACAACAACCCGGGCCGACAACAACCCGGGCCGACAACAACCCGGGCCGACAACAACCCGGGCCGACAACAACCCGGGCCGACAACAACCCGGGCCGACAACAACCCGGGCCGACAACAACCCGGGCCGACAACAACCCGGGCCGACAACAACCCGGGCCGACAACAACCCGGGCCGACAACAACCCGGGCCGACAACAACCCGGGCCGACAACAACCCGGGCCGACAACAACCCGGGCCGACAACAACCCGGGCCGACAACAACCCGGGCCGACAACAACCCGGGCCGACAACAACCCGGGCCGACAACAACCCGGGCCGACAACAACCCGGGCCGACAACAACCCGGGCCGACAACAACCCGGGCCGACAACAACCCGGGCCGACAACAACCCGGGCCGACAACAACCCGGGCCGACAACAACCCGGGCCGACAACAACCCGGGCCGACAACAACCCGGGCCGACAACAACCCGGGCCGACAACAACCCGGGCCGACAACAACCCGGGCCGACAACAACCCGGGCCGACAACAACCCGGGCCGACAACAACCCGGGCCGACAACAACCCGGGCCGACAACAACCCGGGCCGACAACAACCCGGGCCGACAACAACCCGGGCCGACAACAACCCGGGCCGACAACAACCCGGGCCGACAACAACCCGGGCCGACAACAACCCGGGCCGACAACAACCCGGGCCGACAACAACCCGGGCCGACAACAACCCGGGCCGACAACAACCCGGGCCGACAACAACCCGGGCCGACAACAACCCGGGCCGACAACAACCCGGGCCGACAACAACCCGGGCCGACAACAACCCGGGCCGACAACAACCCGGGCCGACAACAACCCGGGCCGACAACAACCCGGGCCGACAACAACCCGGGCCGACAACAACCCGGGCCGACAACAACCCGGGCCGACAACAACCCGGGCCGACAACAACCCGGGCCGACAACAACCCGGGCCGACAACAACCCGGGCCGACAACAACCCGGGCCGACAACAACCCGGGCCGACAACAACCCGGGCCGACAACAACCCGGGCCGACAACAACCCGGGCCGACAACAACCCGGGCCGACAACAACCCGGGCCGACAACAACCCGGGCCGACAACAACCCGGGCCGACAACAACCCGGGCCGACAACAACCCGGGCCGACAACAACCCGGGCCGACAACAACCCGGGCCGACAACAACCCGGGCCGACAACAACCCGGGCCGACAACAACCCGGGCCGACAACAACCCGGGCCGACAACAACCCGGGCCGACAACAACCCGGGCCGACAACAACCCGGGCCGACAACAACCCGGGCCGACAACAACCCGGGCCGACAACAACCCGGGCCGACAACAACCCGGGCCGACAACAACCCGGGCCGACAACAACCCGGGCCGACAACAACCCGGGCCGACAACAACCCGGGCCGACAACAACCCGGGCCGACAACAACCCGGGCCGACAACAACCCGGGCCGACAACAACCCGGGCCGACAACAACCCGGGCCGACAACAACCCGGGCCGACAACAACCCGGGCCGACAACAACCCGGGCCGACAACAACCCGGGCCGACAACAACCCGGGCCGACAACAACCCGGGCCGACAACAACCCGGGCCGACAACAACCCGGGCCGACAACAACCCGGGCCGACAACAACCCGGGCCGACAACAACCCGGGCCGACAACAACCCGGGCCGACAACAACCCGGGCCGACAACAACCCGGGCCGACAACAACCCGGGCCGACAACAACCCGGGCCGACAACAACCCGGGCCGACAACAACCCGGGCCGACAACAACCCGGGCCGACAACAACCCGGGCCGACAACAACCCGGGCCGACAACAACCCGGGCCGACAACAACCCGGGCCGACAACAACCCGGGCCGACAACAACCCGGGCCGACAACAACCCGGGCCGACAACAACCCGGGCCGACAACAACCCGGGCCGACAACAACCCGGGCCGACAACAACCCGGGCCGACAACAACCCGGGCCGACAACAACCCGGGCCGACAACAACCCGGGCCGACAACAACCCGGGCCGACAACAACCCGGGCCGACAACAACCCGGGCCGACAACAACCCGGGCCGACAACAACCCGGGCCGACAACAACCCGGGCCGACAACAACCCGGGCCGACAACAACCCGGGCCGACAACAACCCGGGCCGACAACAACCCGGGCCGACAACAACCCGGGCCGACAACAACCCGGGCCGACAACAACCCGGGCCGACAACAACCCGGGCCGACAACAACCCGGGCCGACAACAACCCGGGCCGACAACAACCCGGGCCGACAACAACCCGGGCCGACAACAACCCGGGCCGACAACAACCCGGGCCGACAACAACCCGGGCCGACAACAACCCGGGCCGACAACAACCCGGGCCGACAACAACCCGGGCCGACAACAACCCGGGCCGACAACAACCCGGGCCGACAACAACCCGGGCCGACAACAACCCGGGCCGACAACAACCCGGGCCGACAACAACCCGGGCCGACAACAACCCGGGCCGACAACAACCCGGGCCGACAACAACCCGGGCCGACAACAACCCGGGCCGACAACAACCCGGGCCGACAACAACCCGGGCCGACAACAACCCGGGCCGACAACAACCCGGGCCGACAACAACCCGGGCCGACAACAACCCGGGCCGACAACAACCCGGGCCGACAACAACCCGGGCCGACAACAACCCGGGCCGACAACAACCCGGGCCGACAACAACCCGGGCCGACAACAACCCGGGCCGACAACAACCCGGGCCGACAACAACCCGGGCCGACAACAACCCGGGCCGACAACAACCCGGGCCGACAACAACCCGGGCCGACAACAACCCGGGCCGACAACAACCCGGGCCGACAACAACCCGGGCCGACAACAACCCGGGCCGACAACAACCCGGGCCGACAACAACCCGGGCCGACAACAACCCGGGCCGACAACAACCCGGGCCGACAACAACCCGGGCCGACCGACAACAACCCGGGCCGACAACAACCCGGGCCGACAACAACCCGGGCCGACAACAACCCGGGCCGACAACAACCCGGGCCGACAACAACCCGGGCCGACAACAACCCGGGCCGACAACAACCCGGGCCGACAACAACCCGGGCCGACAACAACCCGGGCCGACAACAACCCGGGCCGACAACAACCCGGGCCGACAACAACCCGGGCCGACAACAACCCGGGCCGACAACAACCCGGGCCGACAACAACCCGGGCCGACAACAACCCGGGCCGACAACAACCCGGGCCGACAACAACCCGGGCCGACAACAACCCGGGCCGACAACAACCCGGGCCGACAACAACCCGGGCCGACAACAACCCGGGCCGACAACAACCCGGGCCGACAACAACCCGGGCCGACAACAACCCGGGCCGACAACAACCCGGGCCGACAACAACCCGGGCCGACAACAACCCGGGCCGACAACAACCCGGGCCGACAACAACCCGGGCCGACAACAACCCGGGCCGACAACAACCCGGGCCGACAACAACCCGGGCCGACAACAACCCGGGCCGACAACAACCCGGGCCGACAACAACCCGGGCCGACAACAACCCGGGCCGACAACAACCCGGGCCGACAACAACCCGGGCCGACAACAACCCGGGCCGACAACAACCCGGGCCGACAACAACCCGGGCCGACAACAACCCGGGCCGACAACAACCCGGGCCGACAACAACCCGGGCCGACAACAACCCGGGCCGACAACAACCCGGGCCGACAACAACCCGGGCCGACAACAACCCGGGCCGACAACAACCCGGGCCGACAACAACCCGGGCCGACAACAACCCGGGCCGACAACAACCCGGGCCGACAACAACCCGGGCCGACAACAACCCGGGCCGACAACAACCCGGGCCGACAACAACCCGGGCCGACAACAACCCGGGCCGACAACAACCCGGGCCGACAACAACCCGGGCCGACAACAACCCGGGCCGACAACAACCCGGGCCGACAACAACCCGGGCCGACAACAACCCGGGCCGACAACAACCCGGGCCGACAACAACCCGGGCCGACAACAACCCGGGCCGACAACAACCCGGGCCGACAACAACCCGGGCCGACAACAACCCGGGCCGACAACAACCCGGGCCGACAACAACCCGGGCCGACAACAACCCGGGCCGACAACAACCCGGGCCGACAACAACCCGGGCCGACAACAACCCGGGCCGACAACAACCCGGGCCGACAACAACCCGGGCCGACAACAACCCGGGCCGACAACAACCCGGGCCGACAACAACCCGGGCCGACAACAACCCGGGCCGACAACAACCCGGGCCGACAACAACCCGGGCCGACAACAACCCGGGCCGACAACAACCCGGGCCGACAACAACCCGGGCCGACAACAACCCGGGCCGACAACAACCCGGGCCGACAACAACCCGGGCCGACAACAACCCGGGCCGACAACAACCCGGGCCGACAACAACCCGGGCCGACAACAACCCGGGCCGACAACAACCCGGGCCGACAACAACCCGGGCCGACAACAACCCGGGCCGACAACAACCCGGGCCGACAACAACCCGGGCCGACAACAACCCGGGCCGACAACAACCCGGGCCGACAACAACCCGGGCCGACAACAACCCGGGCCGACAACAACCCGGGCCGACAACAACCCGGGCCGACAACAACCCGGGCCGACAACAACCCGGGCCGACAACAACCCGGGCCGACAACAACCCGGGCCGACAACAACCCGGGCCGACAACAACCCGGGCCGACAACAACCCGGGCCGACAACAACCCGGGCCGACAACAACCCGGGCCGACAACAACCCGGGCCGACAACAACCCGGGCCGACAACAACCCGGGCCGACAACAACCCGGGCCGACAACAACCCGGGCCGACAACAACCCGGGCCGACAACAACCCGGGCCGACAACAACCCGGGCCGACAACAACCCGGGCCGACAACAACCCGGGCCGACAACAACCCGGGCCGACAACAACCCGGGCCGACAACAACCCGGGCCGACAACAACCCGGGCCGACAACAACCCGGGCCGACAACAACCCGGGCCGACAACAACCCGGGCCGACAACAACCCGGGCCGACAACAACCCGGGCCGACAACAACCCGGGCCGACAACAACCCGGGCCGACAACAACCCGGGCCGACAACAACCCGGGCCGACAACAACCCGGGCCGACAACAACCCGGGCCGACAACAACCCGGGCCGACAACAACCCGGGCCGACAACAACCCGGGCCGACAACAACCCGGGCCGACAACAACCCGGGCCGACAACAACCCGGGCCGACAACAACCCGGGCCGACAACAACCCGGGCCGACAACAACCCGGGCCGACAACAACCCGGGCCGACAACAACCCGGGCCGACAACAACCCGGGCCGACAACAACCCGGGCCGACAACAACCCGGGCCGACAACAACCCGGGCCGACAACAACCCGGGCCGACAACAACCCGGGCCGACAACAACCCGGGCCGACAACAACCCGGGCCGACAACAACCCGGGCCGACAACAACCCGGGCCGACAACAACCCGGGCCGACAACAACCCGGGCCGACAACAACCCGGGCCGACAACAACCCGGGCCGACAACAACCCGGGCCGACAACAACCCGGGCCGACAACAACCCGGGCCGACAACAACCCGGGCCGACAACAACCCGGGCCGACAACAACCCGGGCCGACAACAACCCGGGCCGACAACAACCCGGGCCGACAACAACCCGGGCCGACAACAACCCGGGCCGACAACAACCCGGGCCGACAACAACCCGGGCCGACAACAACCCGGGCCGACAACAACCCGGGCCGACAACAACCCGGGCCGACAACAACCCGGGCCGACAACAACCCGGGCCGACAACAACCCGGGCCGACAACAACCCGGGCCGACAACAACCCGGGCCGACAACAACCCGGGCCGACAACAACCCGGGCCGACAACAACCCGGGCCGACAACAACCCGGGCCGACAACAACCCGGGCCGACAACAACCCGGGCCGACAACAACCCGGGCCGACAACAACCCGGGCCGACAACAACCCGGGCCGACAACAACCCGGGCCGACAACAACCCGGGCCGACAACAACCCGGGCCGACAACAACCCGGGCCGACAACAACCCGGGCCGACAACAACCCGGGCCGACAACAACCCGGGCCGACAACAACCCGGGCCGACAACAACCCGGGCCGACAACAACCCGGGCCGACAACAACCCG
>NW_027621145.1:0-55000 GCF_964198595.1 Lampetra fluviatilis
GTGTGTCTGTCTCTGTGTGTGTGTATCTCTGTGTGTATCTCTGTGTGTGTGTGTCACTGTGTGTGTAACTGTATCTCTGTGTAACTGTGTGTCTGTGTGTCTCTGTGTGTGTGTGTCTGTGTGTGTGTCACTGTGTATAACTGTGTGTCTGTCTCTGTGTGTGTGTATCTCTGTGTGTATCTCTGTGTGTATCTCTGTGTGTGTGTGTCACTGTGTGTCACTGTGTGTGTAACTGTGTCTCTGTGTCTGTGTGTGTCTGTGTGTGTGTGTCTCTGTGTGTGTGTCTCTGTGTGTGTCTGTGTGTGCAGGTTCTGCCCCTCCCCCCTCCCTCTACGTCCCCCCGCCCCCGCCTGATGATGAAGCGTCTCTCTTCCGTCACTGTGTGTCTGTCTCTGTGTGTGTGTATCTCTGTGTGTGTGTGTCTCTGTGTGTATCTGTGTATCTTTGTGTGTGTGTCACTGTGTGTGTGTCTCTCTGTGTGTGTGTGTTTCTGTGTGTGTGTCTGTCTGTGTGCAGGTTCTGCCCCTCCCCCCTCCCTCTACGTCCCACCGCCCCCGCCTGATGATGAAGCGTCTCTCTTCCGTCTCTGTGTGTCTGTCTCTGTGTCTCTCTCTGTGTCTCTCTCTGTGTGTCTCTCTGTGTATAACTGTGTGTCTGTCTCTGTGTGTGTGTATCTCTGTGTGTCTGTCTCTGTGTGTGTCTGTCTCTGTGTGTGTGTATCACTGTGTGTGTGTGTCTCTCTGTGTGTATGTGTGTGTGTCTCTGTGTGTGTGTATGTGTGTGTGTGTCACTGTGTGTGTGTCTCTCTGTGTCTCTGTGTGTGTGTGTGTCTGTCTGTGTGTGCAGGTTCCGCTCCCCCGCCCTCTACGTCCCACCGCCCCCGCCTGATGATGAAGCGTCTCTCTTCCGTCTCTGTGTGTCTGTCTCTGTGTCTCTCTCTGTGTCTCTCTCTGTGTGTCTCTCTGTGTATAACTGTGTGTCTGTCTCTGTGTGTGTCTGTCTCTGTGTGTGTGTATCTCTGTGTGTGTGTGTCTCTTGTGTGTGTGTGTCACTGTGTGTCACTGTGTGTGTAACTGTATCTCTGTGTGTGTGTATCACTGTGTGTGTGTGTGTGTATATCACTGTGTGTGTGTGTCTCTGTGTCTGTGTGTGTGTCTGTGTGTGCAGGTACTGCCCCTCCCCCCTCCCTCTACGTCCCCCCGCCCCCGCCTGATGATGAAGCGTCTCTCTTCCGTCACTGTGTGTCTGTCTCTGTGTCTCTCTCTGTGTGTCTCTCTGTGTGTGTGTGTCTCTGTGTATAACTGTGTGTCTGTCTCTGTGTGTGTGTATCTCTGTGTGTATCTCTGTGTGTGTGTGTGTCTCTGTGTGTGTGTGTCACTGTGTCACTGTGTGTGTGACTGTGTCTCTGTGTCTGTGTGTGTCTGTCTGTGTGTGTCTGTGTGTGCAGGTACTGCCCCTCCCCCCTCCCTCTACGTCCCCCCGCCCCCGCCTGATGATGAAGCGTCTCTCTTCCGTCACTGTGTGTGTGTCTGTGTGTGTATCTCTGTGTGTATCTCTGTGTGTGTGTGTCTCTGTGTATAACTGTGTGTCTGTCTCTGTGTGTGTGTGTCACTGTGTGTGTGTGTCACTGTGTCACTGTGTGTGTAACTGTGTCTCTGTGTCTGTGTGTCTCTGTGTGTGTGTCTCTGTGTGTGTGTCACTGTGTGTCACTGTGTGTGTAACTGTGTCTCTGTGTCTGTGTGTGTCTGTGTGTGTGTGTCACTGTGTCACTGTGTGTGTAACTGTGTCTCTGTGTCTGTGTGTGTGTCTGTGTGTGCAGGTTCCGCTCCCCCGCCCTCCCTCTACGTTCCACCGCCCCCGCCTGATGATGAAGCGTCTCTCTTCCGTCACGCGGAGCCCGGCATCAACTTCGACAACCACTTCAACATCCCAGTGGAAGTGTCCGGGCACGACCCTCCGAATCCCATTGCCGTACGTGTAGTGTATAGTGTAGTGTAGTAGTGTAGTAGTGTATAGTGTAGTAGTGTATAGTGTAGTGTATAGTGTAGTGTAGTAGTGTAGTAGTGTATAGTGTAGTGTAGTAGTGTATAGTGTAGTGTAGTAGTGTATAGTGTAGTAGTGTATAGTGTAGTGTAGTAGTGTATAGTGTATAGTGTAGTGTAGTAGTGTATAGTGTAGTGTAGTAGTGTATAGTGTAGTAGTGTATAGTGTAGTGTAGTAGTGTATAGTGTATAGTGTAGTAGTGTATAGTGTAGTGTAGTAGTGTATAGTGTAGTGTAGTAGTGTATAGTGTAGTAGTGTATAGTATAGTGTGTAGTAGTGTATAGTGTGGTAGTGTATAGTGTAGTAGTGTATAGTGTAGTAGTGTATAGTGTAGTGGTGTATAGTGTAGTAGTGTATAGTGTAGTAGTGTACAGTGTAGTAGTGTACAGTGTAGTAGTGTATAGTGTAGTAGTGTATAGTGTAATGTGTAGTGTATAGTGTAGTGTATAGTGTAGTGTATAGTGTAGTAGTGTATAGTGTAGTGTATAGTGTAGTGTATAGTGTAGTAGTGTATAGTGTAGTAGTGTATAGTGTAGTAGTGTATAGTGTAGTAGTGTATAGTGTAGTAGTGTATAGTGTAGTAGTGTATAGTGTAGTAGTGTATAGTGTAGTAGTGTATAGTGTAGTAGTGTAGTAGTGTATAGTGTAGTAGTGTATAGTGTAGTAGTGTATAGTGTAGTAGTGTATAGTGTGTAGTGTAGTGTATAGTGTAGTAGTGTATAGTGTAGTAGTGTAGTAGTGTATAGTGTGTAGTGTAGTAGTGTGTAGTGTAGTAGTGTATAGTGTAGTAGTGTATAGTGTATAGTGTAGTGTATAGTGTAGTAGTGTATAGTGTATAGTGTAGTGTATAGTGTAGTGTAGTAGTGTGTAGTGTATAGTGTAGTAGTGTATAGTGTAGTAGTGTATAGTGTAGTGTAGTAGTGTATAGTGTAGTAGTGTATAGTGTAGTAGTGTATAGTGTATAGTGTAGTAGTGTATAGTGTAGTGTAGTAGTGTATAGTGTAGTAGTGTATAGTGTAGTGTAGTAGTGTATAGTGTAGTAGTGTATAGTGTAGTAGTGTATAGTGTAGTGTAGTAGTGTAGTAGTGTATAGTGTAGTAGTGTATAGTGTAGTGTAGTAGTGTATAGTGTAGTAGTGTATAGTGTAGTAGTGTATAGTGTAGTAGTGTATAGTGTAGTAGTGTATAGTGTAGTAGTGTATAGTGTAGTGTAGTAGTGTATAGTGTAGTAGTGTATAGTGTAGTAGTGTATAGTGTAGTAGTGTATAGTGTAGTAGTGTATAGTGTAGTAGTGTATAGTGTAGTAGTGTATAGTGTAGTAGTGTATAGTGTAGTAGTGTATAGTGTAGTAGTGTATAGTGTAGTAGTGTATAGTGTAGTGTATAGTGTAGTCACTTAGTGGCGAATGTGTCACTGTGTGTGTCACTGTGTGTGTGTCACTGTGTGTGTCACTGTGTGTGTCACTGTGTGTGTGTCACAGGACTTCCATGAGCTGTCTCTGGGCACTCTGTTTGAGCGGAACGTGACCAAGGCGGGTTACACGAAGCCAACTCCAGTCCAGCGTCACGGCATCCCCATCGTGATGGCGGGTCGTGATCTCATGGCGTGCGCACAGACAGGCTCAGGCAAGACGGTGAGTGACACACACAGTGACACACACACACAGTGACACACACACAGTGACACACACACACAGTGACACACAGTGACACACACTCCAGTCCAGCGTCACGGCATCCCCATCGTGATGGCGGGTCGCGATCTCATGGCGTGCGCACAGACAGGCTCAGGCAAGACGGTGAGTGACACACACACAGTGACACACACACACAGTGACACACACACAGTGACACACACACACAGTGACACACACACACAGATACACAGAGATACACAGTGACACACACACAGTGACACACACACACAGTGACACACACACAGTGACACACACACACAGTGACACACACACAGTGACACACACACACAGTGACACACACACAGTGACACACACACACAGTGAGACACACACACACAGTGAGACACACACAGATAGACACACACAGTGACACACACACAGTGACACACACACACAGTGACACACACACAGTGACACACACACACACAGTGAGACACACACACACAGTGAGACACACACAGATAGACACACACAGTGACACACAACAACAACAACAACAACCGCCATTCGCCACTAAGTGGCGGTGACGTCACCACGACGCTTGTGCCAGGCCATGTGCACCTTGAGGCCACGTGAAGTGTCGAACGCCCGCTGGCAGGAGGTCACGGGGCAGACCCAGGTGCCACGGGTCGACTGACCGAGATGACCGAGATGACTGGCTGATGCACCACCTGTGCCCCCTACTGTGCCAACTTGCTGTGCTTTAGCCACCCGGCGCTCCGCTCGTTGTTGTGAGCGTCGCTCCTCCGCCCTCCGTTGTTGTTGGAGGGCGACTGCCTCCAACTGCCCAGTAGCGTCCTTCACGAGCCTCCTCCACTGAGGCCGATCTTGACACCGCTGGTACCAGTCATCGGCAAGTCCACTCAGCTCCACGTCCTCCTGTACCACATCACTCCATCTCTTCTCTAGCCCGTGCCGCGCCCGTTTAGCCCCCTCGATCCGGCCGAACAAAAGCTGTTTAGGCATGCGGTGGCTGGGCATGCGGGCTACATGACCCAGCCAACGCAGCCTTGCCTGCCGGAGGAGCTCACTGATGGGACTTTGCCCAGATCTTTCAAGGACTTGTGAGCTCCTCACACAATCCAGCCTGGTTAAACCCAGGATGGATCGTAGGCAGGCCAGCCTAAATGTTTCCAACCGGCGAAGATGCTCCACTAGGGGGGTCCACGTTTCGCAAGCATAGAGAAGGGAGGGAATGACCGTGGCCGAGAAGACCTGAAGCTTCGTGCGGAGCGACAGACCAGGTAGCTTCCACACAGCGTTACGCAACCGATGAAAAGATATTGCCGCTCGACTGATTCGGAGTGAGACCTCTGCTGATAAACTGGAGCCGGTCATGAGCACACTGCCCAGGTATGGGAAACTCTCTACTCTCTCCACAACTGCCCCATCACCGATTGGGAGTTGTGGGGGCGGAGTGCCCGATGGTACAAAATACCCAGGCAGGTGCTTAGTTTTGGTGGGGCTGATGGTAAGGCCCCACCTCTTAGTGGCACACTCCAGTCTCAGCAGCAGCGTCTCCAACTCCTCTTCTGAATGAGCAGCTATTACCAAATCATCGGCATACATAACGTGGTTGACCAATAGGGAGCCATCCCTTGATCGCACCCGGGCGTCGATCAGCCTCCCATTATATCTGTACCAAATGGTAATTCCCCCGGTACAGCTATTGAAGGCTTCACGAACTACGCAGTCGAAATAGATGTTAAATAATGTGGGAGCCAGAGGACATCCCTGTCGCACCCCAAGGTGTACAGGGAAAGGCTCCGACTCCCGGCCACGTAGTTTTACCCGGGCCCGCTCACCATCATGAAGGTCCTTAATGATCGTGAGCAGAGGGTCAGGGACTCCGAAAGCACGAAGAACAACCCAGAGCCCAGTCCTACTGATGGTATCATAGGCCTTGACCAGGTCAATAAAGCAGAGATGTAGGTCTTTTTGGAATTCCCTACACCTCTGCTGTAGCAGACGGACAGAAAATATGGCATCTGTGCAGGACCGCCCTTTCCTGAAACCACATTGGGGCTCCGCAAGCCTCTCCTCAGCATGCCTAGCAAGGCGATGTTGAATAATCCTTGCCAGGACCTTACCCGGCACACTGAGGAGTGAGATGCCCCTGTAGTTGTTACAGTCGGTACGGTCCCCCTTCTTAAAGAGGGGGACCACCAGGGCATCCTTCCAGTCCTGCGGAACCCGTCCAGTGGTCCAGACTGTTGTTATGATGTCATATAGGGCAGTCTGTGCACAAACGCCACCCTCCCTCAGCATTTCGCCTGGGAGATCATCTCTGCCCGGTGCCTTCCCTGGTCTCAGACTCCGGATCGCCCTCAGTACTTCCTCAACAGCCGGTACCTCAGCCAGCCACTCACAGGGGGTGACCTCTTCCAATATTTGAGGCACCGCAGCCTCAGCAGGGTTATCCCCACTTTGTGCCATGATGTTTTCCTGGCTGAGAGATTTTCCCTCCCCCAGGACCTCACAGAAATGCTCAGCAAATCTGCAAACCTGTTCCTGGGGGTCGGAGATTGGATCACCGTTTTTTCCTCTAATGATGGTGATAGGTGTGGCGCTACAGGTTACTTTTTTGATGGAGTTAAATAGTGATTTGTGATCGCGGGCCACTGAGGCAGACTCCATCTCCTCAGCAACCCGCGACCACCACCCATCCTTACAGCGCCTCACGGCTCTCCGAACCTCCGAGCGAAGACTGCGGTAAACCTCCTCATTCTCTGACGTGGGATGCTGTAGGCGATGAGAGTGGGCCTGTCGCTTTTTCTCAATTAACCTGAACACCTCCTCCGTCAGCCAGGGTTTCTGGGGAGGTCTGGACCGCGTACCCAAAGCAGCCATTGCAGCTGCATGAGTCACAGTCTTAAACCTCGCCCATTTACCCTCGACATCAGGTGGAGTGGGGGACGATGCCAACCCCAGCTGCAAGCGATGATGAAATTCTCGCTTGCAACTTTCATCAGCTAACTTAGACCAGGCCACTTTTGGTTGGAATGGGATCCTGGGTGTACACCCACCACCGGAGTGGAAGAATGGCAGGCGCATCTTACAGATGACTAGTCGATGGTCAGAGGGCAGATCAGCTCCACGGTAGGTCCTGGTGTCAAGGACATGGGCTCGCATCCGCTGGTCCGTCACTACGTAGTCCAGCAGATGTTCTTGCTTGGACCCGGCATGCATCCATGATGTTGTGTGGATGCGGCGATGCCGGAAGAGCGTGTTAGTAATTACAAGCCCATGGGCTGCACAAAAATCTAGCAGCCTCCTACCGTTATTATTGAGCTGATCTGGCCCATGCCTTCCAATCACTCCAGACCAGGTGCCAGCATCATGACCAACTCGGGCATTGAAGTCACCCAACAAGATGACTCTGTCCCGAGTGGCCACTTTAGCCAGCACCTGTGACAGGAGGTCATAGAAAGCGTCCGACTCATCGGCTTTGCCTGCATCCCTCCACAGATGTTCGTCTTCGGTGGGGGCATAAGTAACCACGACCACCACTCCTCGCCTCTGGTTGATGGGAAGGCGAGCCCAAAGTATCCTGGGGCTTACAGCTTCCCACACCTCACCGCCACGCTCCCACGCCCCCTTCATTCTTTTGTTCAGAAGAAGAGCCACACCCTGTTGTTTGGCAGTCTCCTGCCCCGAGTAGAGGACTGTCCACCCCTCATGGTGGCAGGAGCCAGAACCGGTCCACCGGACCTCCTGAATGCCACAGAGATCCAGGCGGTACCGGTCCAGCTCCCGACAGAGGAGTGGCAGCCTCTCCTCCGCAGTGAGCGTTCGAACATTCCACGTGGCCATCCGCAATGGTTTTTCGTTGTTTCTGGAGGAGCCCCGAGGGTTAAAATTCAATCTCCTGGCTCCGCCAAATGGGGTTTGGCCAGGAGACGTCATAAAAGCCTGACCCCCCGGGGCCTCCGGCACAAGCTTATTAATTACAGGTTTATGTTTAATTCGTAGTTTAGTGGTGGTTAATTGAAGGTGGAGGGGTTACCAGCCCCTCGCACCCGTCCAGAGCCCCCGTTTAGCCACTGTGGTGGTCACAGACGCCATGAGGGGAGAGGCCAATGGGCATTGGCCCTCCCCCCACAGCACTGCCCACGACAGTGTTGCCCGTCCGGCACCGCGAGGAGGTAGGAGGTTGTTTGTGTCTCACTGTGTGTGTGTCTCACTGTGTGTGTGTCTCACTGTGTGTGTCTCACTGTGTGTGTGTCTCACTGTGTGTGTCTCACTGTGTGTGTGTCTCACTGTGTGTGTGTCTCACTGTGTGTGTCACTGTGTGTGTGTCACTGTGTGTGTGTGTCACTGTGTGTGTGTGTCACTGTGTGTGTGTCACTGTGTATCTCTGTGTATCTGTGTGTGTGTGTCACTGTGTCAGTGTGTGTCTCTATGTGTGTGTATCTCTGTGTCTCACTGCGTGTGTGTGTGTCACTGTGTGTGTGTCACTGTGTGTGTGTGTGTCACTGTGTGTGTGTCACTGTGTATCTCTGTGTATCTGTGTGTGTGTGTCAGTGTGTCACTGTGTCAGTGTGTGTCTCTATGTGTGTGTATCTCTGTGTCTCACTGCGTGTGTGTGTGTCACTGTGTGTGTGTCTGTGTGTGTGTCTGTGTGTGTGTGTCTGTGTGTGTCTGTGTGTGTGTCTGTGTGTGTGTCTGTGTGTTTGTCTGTGTGTGTGTCTGTGTGTGTGTCTGTGTGTGTGTCTGTGTGTGTGTCTATCTGTGTGTGTCTATCTGTGTGTGTCTATCTGTGTGTGTCTATCTGTGTGTGTCTATGTGCAGGCGGCCTTCCTGCTGCCTGTGTTGACGCAGTTGGTGGATCGCGGCGTGGCGCCCAACCTGGACCTGTGTGTCTATGTGTGTGTGTCTATCTGTGTGTGTCTATCTGTGTGTGTCTATCTGTGTGTGTCTATGTGCAGGCGGCCTTCCTGCTGCCTGTGTTGACTCAGTTGGTCAATCGCGGCGTGGCGCCCAACCTGGATCTGTGTGTGTGTCTATCTGTGTGTCTATCTGTGTGTGTGTGTGTCTCTATATCTGTGTGTGTCTATCTGTGTGTGTCTATGTGCAGGCGGCCTTCCTGCTGCCTGTGTTGACGCAGTTGGTGGATCGCGGCGTGGCGCCCAACCTGGATCTGTGTGTGTGTCTATCTGTGTGTCTATCTGTGTGTGTGTGTCTCTATATCTGTGTGTGTCTATCTGTGTGTGTCTATGTGCAGGCGGCCTTCCTGCTGCCTGTGTTGACGCAGTTGGTGGATCGCGGCGTGGCGCCCAACCTGGATCTGTGTGTGTGTCTATCTGTGTGTCTATCTGTGTGTGTGTGTGTCTCTATATCTGTGTGTGTCTATCTGTGTGTGTCTATGTGCAGGCGGCCTTCCTGCTGCCTGTGTTGACGCAGTTGGTGGATCGCGGCGTGGCGCCCAACCTGGACCTGTGTGTCTATGTGTGTGTGTCTATCTGTGTGTGTCTATCTGTGTGTGTCTATCTGTGTGTGTCTATGTGCAGGCGGCCTTCCTGCTGCCTGTGTTGACTCAGTTGGTCAATCGCGGCGTGGCGCCCAACCTGGATCTGTGTGTGTGTCTATCTGTGTGTCTATCTGTGTGTGTGTGTGTCTCTATATCTGTGTGTGTCTATCTGTGTGTGTCTATGTGCAGGCGGCCTTCCTGCTGCCTGTGTTGACGCAGTTGGTGGATCGCGGCGTGGCGCCCAACCTGGATCTGTGTGTGTGTCTATCTGTGTGTCTATCTGTGTGTGTGTGTCTCTATATCTGTGTGTGTCTATCTGTGTGTGTCTATGTGCAGGCGGCCTTCCTGCTGCCTGTGTTGACGCAGTTGGTGGATCGCGGCGTGGCGCCCAACCTGGACCTGTGTGTCTATCTGTGTGTGTGTCTATCTGTGTGTGTCTCTATATCTGTGTGTGTGTCTATCTGTGTGTGTCTATGTGCAGGCGGCCTTCCTGCTGCGTGTGTTGACTCAGTTGGTCAATCGCGGCGTGGCGCCCAACCTGGACCTGTGTGTCTATCTGTGTGTGTGTCTATCTATATCTGTGTGTGTCTATCTGTGTGTGTCTATGTGCAGGCGGCCTTCCTGCTGCCTGTGTTGACGCAGTTGGTGGATCGCGGCGTGGCGCCCAACCTGGACCCCCGGGTGCAGAGACCCGCGGCCCTTTGTGTGGCACCCACACGAGAACTCATCACGCAGATCTACCTACAGGCCCTCAAGTTCTCGCACGGGTAGGACACACACACACACACAGACACACACAGACGGATATAGACACACACAGACACACACACACAGACACACACACAGACACACACAGACACACACACAGACACACACAGACACGCACACAGACACACACATAGATATAGACACAGACGCATACACACAGACACACACACACAGACACACACACACACAGACACACACACAGACACACACAGACACACACACAGATACACACAGACACACACACACAGACACACACACAGATACACACAGACACACACACACAGACACAGACACACACACACACAGACACACACACAGACACACACAGACACACACAGACACACACAGATACAGATACACACACACACAGAGACACAGACACACAGACACAAACACACAGACACACACACAGACACACACAGAAACACACACACACACAGAAACACACAGACACACACACAGACACACACACAGACACACAGACACACAGACACACACACAGACACACAGACACAGATCCCCCGTGTAGCCTCTAGCAGGCTGTCGGGGCGATGGTCCAACCTCACTTGCAACGCCCCTCCCATAGAGGTACGGACGGCAATTTCCCAGGGCGTCACGCAATATCGTTGTCCAGCCGGTGCTAACACGCGACACGCACACGCCCCGCCACTCTTTGGATACCATCAACGGAGCTGGGGTTTAGCGCAGAGACGATCCCGGTAACATTTCGATCTTGAAGTGTCCTTCGTGACTGCAGCAGCGATTCATCGTCTCGGTTTCTTTCGGTTAAAGTCGTCGCGTAGAATGGAAAGAATGAGATAATGAGAAATTTAGCGTGGTGAAATAATTAAAATAAAACATTAAATAAAAAAAAATTGAATATAATGAAATAATACGAAATTAAACTTAATGATGTTATGAAAATTAAACGTAATAAAATAATTGAAATAAAACATAGTAAAATAATTAAAATAAAACATTAAATAAAAAAAATGTAAATATAATAAAATAATACGAAATTAAACTTAATGATATTATGAAAATTAAACGTAATAAAATAATTAACATAAAACATAGTAAAATAATTAAAATAAAACATTAAATAAATAAAAAAAATAATATAATAAAATAATACCAAATTAAACTTAATGATGTTATGAAAATTAAACGTAATACAATAATTAAAATAAAACATTAAATAAAAAAAATTTTAATATAATAAAATAATACGAAATTAAACTTAATGATATTATGAAAATTAAACGTAATAAAATAATTAAAATAAAACATAGTGAAATAATTAAAATAAAACATTAAATAAAAAAAATTTAATATAATAAAATAGTACAAAATTAAACTTAATGATGTTATGAAAATTAAACGTAGTAAAATAATTAAAATAAAACATTAAATCATTTTTTTTTAAATAGAATAAAATAATACGAAATTAAACTTAATGATATTATGAAAATTACCCTACCCAGCCGGGTACGGGTATGGTATGGGTATCTGGTAGGGTACGGGTATCGGGTAGGGTACGGGTATCGGGTAGGGTACGGGTATGGTATGGGTATCTGGTAGGGTACGGGTATCTGGTAGGGTACGGGTATCGGGTAGGGTACGGGTATGGTATGGGTATCTGGTAGGGTACGGGTATCTGGTAGGGTACGGGTATCGGGTAGGGTACGGGTATGGTATGGGTATCTGGTAGGGTACGGGTATCTGGTAGGGTACGGGTATCGGGTAGGGTACGGGTATCTGGTAGGGTACGGGTATCTGGTAGGGTACGGGTATGGTATGGGTATCTGGTAGGGTACGGGTATCTGGTAGGGTACGGGTATCGGGTAGGGTACGGGTATCTGGTAGGGTACGGGTATCTGGTAGGGTACGGGTATCTGGTAGGGTACGGGTATCGGGTAGGGTATCTGGTAGGGTACGGGTATCTGGTAGGGTACGGGTATCTGGTAGGGTACGGGTATGGTATGGGTATCTGGTAGGGTACGGGTATCTGGTAGGGTACGGGTATCTGGTAGGGTACGGGTATCGGGTAGGGTATCTGGTAGGGTACGGGTATCTGGTAGGGTACGGGTATCTGGTAGGGTACGGGTATCTGGTAGGGTACGGGTATCGGGTAGGGTACGGGTATCTGGTAGGGTACGGGTATCAGGTAGGGTATCTGGTAGGGTACGGGTATCTGGTAGGGTATCGGGTAGGGTACGGGTATCGGGTAGGGTACGGGTATCGGGTAGGGTACGGGTATCTGGTAGGGTACGGGTATCAGGTAGGGTATCTGGTAGGGTACGGGTATCTGGTAGGGTATCGGGTAGGGTACGGGTATCGGGTAGGGTACGGGTATCTGGTAGGGTACGGGTATCGGGTAGGGTACGTGTATCGGGTAGGGTACGGGTATCGGGTAGGGTACGGGTATCGGGTAGGGTACGGGTATCGGGTAGGGTACGTGTATCGGGTAGGGTACGGGTATCTGGTAGGGTACGGGTATCGGGTAGGGTACGGGTATCGGGTAGGGTACGGGTATCGGGTAGGGTACGTGTATCAGGTAGGGTACGTGTATCGGGTAGGGTACGGGTATCGGGTAGGGTACGGGTATCGGGTAGGGTACGGGTATCGGGTAGGGTAGGGTACGTGTATCGGGTAGGGTACGGGTATCAGGTAGGGTACGGGTATCTGGTAGGGTACGGGTATCGGGTAGGGTACGGGTATCGGGTAGGGTACGTGTATCGGGTAGGGTACGTGTATTGGGTAGGGTAGGGTACGGGTATCTGGTAGGGTACGGGTATCGGGTAGGGTACGTGTATAGGGTAGGGTACGGGTATCGGGTAGGGTACGTGTATCGGGTAGGGTACGGGTATCGGGTAGGGTACGGGTATCGGGTAGGGTACGGGTATCGGGTAGGGTACGGGTATCTGGTAGGGTACGTGTATCGGGTAGGGTACGGGTATCGGGTAGGGTACGGGTATCGGGTAGGGTAGGGTACGTGTATCGGGTAGGGTACGGGTATCGGGTAGGGTACGGGTATCTGGTAGGGTACGGGTATCGGGTAGGGTACGGGTATCGGGTAGGGTACGGGTATCGGGTAGGGTAGGGTACGTGTATCGGGTAGGGTACGTGTATCGGTTAGGGTACGTGTATCGGGTAGGGTACGTGTATCGGGTAGGGTACGGGTATCGGGTAGGGTACGGGTATCGGGTAGGGTACGTGTATCGGGTAGGGTACGGGTATCGGGTAGGGTACGGGTATCTGGTAGGGTACGGGTATCTGGTAGGGTACGTGTATCGGGTAGGGTACGGGTATCTGGTAGGGTACGGGTATCTGGTAGGGTACGTGTATCGGGTAGGGTACGGGTATCTGGTAGGGTACGGGTATCTGGTAGGGTACGGGTATCTGGTAGGGTACGTGTATCGGGTAGGGTACGTGTATCGGGTAGGGTACGGGTATCGGGTAGGGTACGTGTATCTGGTAGGGTACGTGTATCGGGTAGGGTACGTGTATCGGGTAGGGTACGGGTATCGGGTAGGGTACGGGTATGGGGTAGGGTACGTGTATCGGGTAGGGTACGTGTATCGGGTAGGGTACGTGTATCGGGTAGGGTACGGGTATGGGGTAGGGTACGTGTATCGGGTAGGGTACGGGTATCGGGTAGGGTACGGGTATCGGGTAGGGTACGGGTATCGGGTAGGGTACGTGTATCGGGTAGGGTACGGGTATCGGGTAGGGTACGGGTATCTGGTAGGGTACGTGTATCGGGTGTAGGGTACGTGTATCGGGTAGGGTACGGGTATCGGGTAGGGTACGGGTATCGGGTAGGGTACGGGTATCGGGTAGGGTACGTGTATCGGGTAGGGTACGGGTATCTGGTAGGGTACGTGTATCGGGTGTAGGGTACGTGTATCGGGTAGGGTGCGGGTATCTGGTAGGGTACGGGTATCGGGTAGGGTACGGGTATCTGGTAGGGTACGGGTATCGGGTAGGGTACGGGTATCTCGTAGGGTACGGGTATCTGGTAGGGTACGGGTATCGGGTAGGGTACGGGTATCGGGTAGGGTACGGGTATCTGGTAGGGTACGGGTAGGGTACGGGCATCGGGTAGGGTACGGGTATCGGGTAGGGTACGGGTAGGGTACGGGTATCTGGTAGGGTACAGGTAGGGTACGGGTATCGGGTAGGGTACGGGTATCAGGTAGGGTACGGGTATCAGGTAGGGTACGGGTATCAGGTAGGGTACGGGTATCTGGTAGGGTACGGGTATCTGGTAGGGTGTCAGGTAGGGTGTCAGGTAGGGTGTCTGGTAGGGTGTCAGGTAGGGTGTCAGGTAGGGTGTCTGGTAGGGTGTCAGGTAGGGTGTCAGGTAGGGTGTCAGGTAGGGTGTCAGGTAGGGTGTCTGGTAGGGTGTCAGGTAGGGTGTCAGGTAGGGTGTCAGGTAGGGTGTCTGGTAGGGTGTCAGGTAGGGTGTCAGGTAGGGTGTCAGGTAGGGTGTCAGGTAGGGTGTCAGGTAGGGTGTCAGGTAGGGTGTCAGGTAGGGTGTCAGGTAGGGTGTCAGGTAGGGTGTCAGGTAGGGTGTCAGGTAGGGTACGGGTATCAGGTAGGGTGTCGGGTAGGGTGTCGGGTAGGGTGTCGGGTAGGGTGTCGGGTAGGGTGTCAGGTAGGGTGTCAGGTAGGGTGTCAGGTAGGGTGTCAGGTAGGGTGTCGGGTAGGGTGTCGGGTAGGGTGTCGGGTAGGGTATCTGGTAGGGTGTCAGGTAGGGTGTCAGGTAGGGTGTCAGGTAGGGTGTCAGGTAGGGTGTCAGGTAGGGTAGGGTGTCAGGTAGGGTGTCAGGTAGGGTGTCAGGTAGGGTGTCAGGTAGGGTGTCAGGTAGGGTGTCAGGTAGGGTGTCAGGTAGGGTAGGGTATCAGGTAGGGTGTCAGGTAGGGTGTCAGGTAGGGTGTCAGGTAGGGTGTCAGGTAGGGTGTCAGGTAGGGTGTCAGGTAGGGTGTCAGGTAGGGTGTCAGGTAGGGTGTCTGGTAGGGTGTCTGGTAGGGTGTCTGGTAGGGTGTCAGGTAGGGTGTCAGGTAGGGTGTCTGGTAGGGTGTCTGGTAGGGTGTCAGGTAGGGTACGGGTATCAGGTAGGGTATCAGGTAGGGTGTCAGGTAGGGTGTCAGGTAGGGTGTCAGGTAGGGTGTCAGGTAGGGTGTCAGGTAGGGTGTCTGGTAGGGTGTCTGGTAGGGTGTCAGGTAGGGTGTCTGGTAGGGTGTCAGGTAGGGTGTCAGGTAGGGTGTCAGGTAGGGTGTCTGGTAGGGTGTCAGGTAGGGTGTCAGGTAGGGTGTCAGGTAGGGTGTCAGGTAGGGTATCTGGTAGGGTGTCAGGTAGGGTGTCTGGTAGGGTGTCAGGTAGGGTGTCAGGTAGGGTGTCAGGTAGGGTGTCAGGTAGGGTGTCTGGTAGGGTGTCTGGTAGGGTGTCAGGTAGGGTGTCAGGTAGGGTGTCAGGTAGGGTGTCAGGTAGGGTGTCAGGTAGGGTGTCAGGTAGGGTGTCAGGTAGGGTGTCAGGTAGGGTGTCAGGTAGGGTGTCTGGTAGGGTGTCAGGTAGGGTGTCAGGTAGGGTACGGGTATCGGGTAGGGTGTCTGGTAGGGTGTCAGGTAGGGTGTCAGGTAGGGTGTCAGGTAGGGTGTCTGGTAGGGTGTCTGGTAGGGTATCTGGTAGGGTGTCAGGTAGGGTGTCTGGTAGGGTGTCTGGTAGGGTGTCAGGTAGGGTGTCAGGTAGGGTGTCTGGTAGGGTGTCAGGTAGGGTGTCAGGTAGGGTACGGGTATCAGGTAGGGTGTCAGGTAGGGTGTCAGGTAGGGTGTCAGGTAGGGTGTCAGGTAGGGTGTCAGGTAGGGTGTCAGGTAGGGTGTCAGGTAGGGTGTCAGGTAGGGTGTCAGGTAGGGTGTCAGGTAGGGTACGGGTATCGGGTAGGGTGTCAGGTAGGGTGTCAGGTAGGGTGTCAGGTAGGGTGTCAGGTAGGGTACGGGTATCGGGTAGGGTGTCAGGTAGGGTGTCTGGTAGGGTGTCAGGTAGGGTGTCAGGTAGGGTGTCAGGTAGGGTGTCAGGTAGGGTGTCAGGTAGGGTAGGGTGTCAGGTAGGGTGTCAGGTAGGGTATCAGGTAGGGTGTCAGGTAGGGTGTCAGGTAGGGTGTCAGGTAGGGTGTCAGGTAGGGTGTCTGGTAGGGTGTCTGGTAGGGTGTCAGGTAGGGTGTCAGGTAGGGTGTCAGGTAGGGTGTCAGGTAGGGTGTCAGGTAGGGTGTCAGGTAGGGTGTCAGGTAGGGTGTCAGGTAGGGTGTCTGGTAGGGTGTCAGGTAGGGTGTCAGGTAGGGTGTCAGGTAGGGTGTCAGGTAGGGTGTCAGGTAGGGTGTCAGGTAGGGTGTCAGGTAGGGTGTCTGGTAGGGTGTCAGGTAGGGTGTCAGGTAGGGTGTCAGGTAGGGTACGGGTAGGGTGTCAGGTAGGGTATCAGGTAGGGTATCAGGTAGGGTACGGGTATCAGGTAGGGTACGGGTATCAGGTAGGGTGTCAGGTAGGATACCAGGTAGGGTACGGGTATCAGGTAGGGTACGGGTATCAGGTAGGGTGTCAGGTAGGGTGTCAGGTAGGGTGTCAGGTAGGGTGTCAGGTAGGGTACGGGTATCAGGTAGGGTGTCAGGTAGGGTGTCAGGTAGGGTGTCAGGTAGGGTGTCAGGTAGGGTGTCAGGTAGGGTGTCAGGTAGGGTACGGGTATCAGGTAGGGTACGGGTATCAGGTAGGGTATCTGGTAGGGTACGGGTATCGGGTAGGGTACGGGTACCGGGTAGGGTACGGGTATCAGGTAGGGTATCGGGTAGGGTACGGGTATCGGGTAGGGTACGGGTACCAGGTAGGGTACGGGTATCAGGTAGGGTATCTGGTAGGGTACGGGTATCAGGTAGGGTACGGGTACCAGGTAGGGTACGGGTACCAGGTAGGGTACGGGTATCAGGTAGGGTACGGGTATCAGGTAGGGTACGGGTATCAGGTAGGGTACGGGTATCAGGTAGGGTACGGGTACCAGGTAGGGTACGGGTACCAGGTAGGGTACGGGTATCAGGTAGGGTACGGGTATCAGGTAGGGTACGGGTACCAGGTAGGGTACGGGTATCAGGTAGGGTACGGGTACCGGGTAGGGTACGGGTACCGGGTAGGGTACGGGTACCGGGTAGGGTACGGGTACCGGGTAGGGTACGGGTACCAGGTAGGGTACGGGTATCAGGTAGGGTACGGGTATCAGGTAGGGTACGGGTATCAGGTAGGGTACGGGTATCAGGTAGGGTACGGGTATCGGGTAGGGTACGGGTATCGGGTAGGGTACGTGTATCGGGTAGGGTACGGGTCTCGGGTAGGGTACGGGTATTGGGTAGGGTACGGGTATCGGGTAGGGTACGGGTATCAGGTAGGGTACGGGTATCGGGTAGGGTACGGGTATCGGGTAGGGTACGGGTATCGGGTAGGGTACGGGTATCGGGTAGGGTACGTGTATCGGGTAGGGTACGGGTATCTGGTAGGGTACGGGTATCGGGTAGGGTACGGGTCTCGGGTAGGGTACGGGTATCGGGTAGGGTACGGGTCTCGGGTAGGGTACGGGTATCGGGTAGGGTACGGGTATCGGGTAGGGTACGGGTATCGGGTAGGGTACGGGTATCTGGTAGGGTACGGGTATCGGGTAGGGTACGGGTATCGGGTAGGGTACGGGTATCGGGTAGGGTACGGGTATCTGGTAGGGTACGGGTATCTGGTAGGGTACGGGTATCGGGTAGGGTACGGGTATCTGGTAGGGTACGGGTATCTGGTAGGGTACGGGTATCGGGTAGGGTACGGGTATCAGGTAGGGTACGGGTATCTGGTAGGGTACGGGTATCTGGTAGGGTACGGGTATCTGGTAGGGTACGGGTATCTGGTAGGGTACGGGTATCTGGTAGGGTACGGGTATCGGGTAGGGTACGGGTATCGGGTAGGGTACGGGTATCTGGTAGGGTACGGGTATCTGGTAGGGTACGGGTATCTGGTAGGGTACGGGTATCTGGTAGGGTACGGGTATCTGGTAGGGTACGGGTACCAGGTAGGGTACGGGTATCAGGTAGGGTACGGGTATCGGGTAGGGTACGGGTATCGGGTAGGGTACGGGTATCAGGTAGGGTCCGGGTATCAGGTAGGGTACGGGTATCGGGTAGGGTACGGGTATCTGGTAGGGTACGGGTATCGGGTAGGGTACGGGTATCAGGTAGGGTACGGGTATCAGGTAGGGTACGGGTATCTGGTAGGGTACGGGTATCGGGTAGGGTACGGGTATCGGGTAGGGTACGGGTATCGGGTAGGGTACGGGTATCTGGTAGGGTATGGGTACCAGGTAGGGTACGGGTATCTGGTAGGGTATGGGTATCTGGTAGGGTATGGGTACCAGGTAGGGTACGGGTACCAGGTAGGGTACGGGTATCTGGTAGGGTACGGGTATCAGGTAGGGTACGGGTATCAGGTAGGGTACGGGTATCAGGTATCAGGTAGGGTACGGGTATCAGGTAGGGTACCAGGTAGGGTACGGGTATCAGGTAGGGTATCAGGTAGGGTACGGGTATCGGGTAGGGTATCAGGTAGGGTACGGGTATCAGGTAGGGTATCAGGTAGGGTACGGGTATCTGGTAGGGTACCAGGTAGGGTACGGGTATCAGGTATCAGGTAGGGTACGGGTATCAGGTAGGGTACGGGTATCGGGTAGGGTACGGGTATCGGGTAGGGTACGGGTATCGGGTAGGGTACGGGTATCGGGTAGGGTACGGGTATCTGGTAGGGTATGGGTACCAGGTAGGGTACGGGTATCGGGTAGGGTATGGGTATCTGGTAGGGTATGGGTATCTGGTAGGGTACGGGTACCAGGTAGGGTACGGGTATCTGGTAGGGTACGGGTATCAGGTAGGGTACGGGTATCAGGTAGGGTACGGGTATCAGGTATCAGGTAGGGTACGGGTATCAGGTAGGGTACCAGGTAGGGTACGGGTATCAGGTAGGGTATCAGGTAGGGTACGGGTATCGGGTAGGGTATCAGGTAGGGTATCAGGTAGGGTACGGGTATCAGGTAGGGTATCAGGTAGGGTACGGGTATCTGGTAGGGTACCAGGTAGGGTACGGGTATCAGGTATCAGGTAGGGTACGGGTATCAGGTAGGGTACGGGTATCAGGTATCAGGTAGGGTACGGGTACCAGGTAGGGTACGGGTATCAGGTATCAGGTAGGGTACGGGTATCAGGTAGGGTACGGGTATCGGGTAGGGTACGGGTATCAGGTATCAGGTAGGGTACGGGTATCAGGTACCAGGTAGGGTACGGGTATCGGGTAGGGTACGGGTATCAGGTATCAGGTAGGGTACGGGTACCAGGTAGGGTACGGGTATCTGGTATCAGGTAGGGTACGGGTATCGGGTAGGGTACGGGTATCAGGTATCAGGTAGGGTATCTGGTAGGGTATCTGGTAGGGTACGGGTACCGGGTAGGGTACAGGTATCGGGTAGGGTACCAGGTAGGGTACGGGTATCAGGTATCAGGTAGGGTATCAGGTAGGGTACGGGTATCAGGTAGGGTACGGGTATCAGGTATCAGGTAGGGTATCTGGTAGGGTATCTGGTAGGGTACGGGTACCGGGTAGGGTACGGGTATCGGGTAGGGTACCAGGTAGGGTACGGGTATCAGGTATCAGGTAGGGTATCAGGTAGGGTACGGGTATCAGGTACCAGGTAGGGTACGGGTATCAGGTACCAGGTAGGGTACGGGTATCAGGTAGGGTACGGGTATCAGGTAGGGTACGGGTATCAGGTACCAGGTAGGGTACGGGTATCAGGTACCAGGTAGGGTACGGGTATCAGGTGCCCGCTTGCGACCCCTGACCCGTGACCGATCCCTCCCGCGAAGATGGCGCTTGGCAGCGAGGACATCGGGAGTGGTGGTGGTTGTGTTGTGTTGGTGTTGTGGCTCTATCTGTCTGTGTGTGTGTCTCACTGTGTGTGTGTGTGTGTCTATCTGTGTGTCTCTTACTGTGTGTGTGTGTCTATCTGTGTGTCTCACTGTGTGTGTGTGTCTATCTGTGTGTCTCACTGTGTGTGTGTGTGTCTATCTGTGTGTGTATGTGTGTGTGTGTCACTGTGTGTGTGTGTCACTGTGTGTGTGTGTCTCACTGTGTGTGTGTGTCTATCTGTGTGTCTCACTGTGTGTGTGTGTCACTGTGTGTGTGTCTAACTGTGTGTGTGTGTCACTGTGTGTGTGTCTAACTGTGTGTGTGTCACTGTGTGTGTGTGTCTCTGTGTGTGTGTCTCTGTGTGTGTGTGTCACTGTGTGTGTCACTGTGTGTGTGTCTCACTGTGTGTGTACACTGTGTGTGTGTGTCACTGTGTGTGTGTGTCTCACTGTGTGTGTGTGTCACTGTGTGTGTGTGTCACTGTGTGTGTGTGTCACTGTGTGTGTGTGTCACTGTGTGTGTGTGTCACTGTGTGTGTGTGTCACTGTGTGTGTGTGTGTCACTGTGTGTGTGTCACTGTGTGTGTGTAACACTGTGTCACTGTGTGTGTCTGTGTGTGTGTGTGTAACACTGTGTCACTGTGTGTGTCTGTGTGTGTGTGTGTAACACTGTGTCACTGTGTGTGTAACACTGTGTCACTGTGTGTGTCTCTGTGTGTGTGTATGCCACTGACTATCTGTCTCTGTGTCTGTCTCTGTGTGTGTGTGTCACTGTGTGTGTGTCACTGTGTGTGTGTGTGTCACTGTGTGTGTGTGTGTGTCACTGTGTGTGTGTGTCTCACTGTGTGTGTGTGTCACTGTGTGTGTGTGTCACTGTGTGTGTGTGTCACTGTGTGTGTGTCACTGTGTGTGTGTGTCACTGTGTGTGTGTCACTGTGTGTGTGTGTCACTGTGTGTGTGTCACTGTGTGTGTGTCACTGTGTGTGTGTGTCACTGTGTGTGTGTCACTGTGTGTGTGTGTCACTGTGTGTGTGTGTCACTGTGTGTGTGTGTCACTGTGTGTGTGTGTCACTGTGTGTGTGTGTCACTGTGTGTGTGTGTCACTGTGTGTGTGTGTCACTGTGTGTGTGTGTCACTGTGTGTGTGTGTGTGTCACTGTGTGTCTCACTGTGTGTGTGTCTCACTGTGTGTGTGTGTCTCACTGTGTGTGTGTGTGTCTATCTGTGTGTCTCACTGTGTGTGTGTCTATCTGTGTGTGTATGTGTGTGTGTCTCACTGTTTTTGTGTGTGTCGCTGTGTTTGTGTGTGTCACTGTGTGTGTGTCTCAGTGTCTGTGTGTGTCACTGTGTGTGTCACTGTGTGTGTCTCACTGTGTGTCTGTGTCTCACTGTGTGTGTGTCTCACTGTGTGTGTGTCTCACTGTGTCTATCTGACAGGACTGTTGTCCGCTGTGCGGTGGTGTACGGTGGGACAAGTGTTGTCCATCAGCTACAGCAGTTAGAGAGAGGCTGTCACCTTCTGTGTGTGTGTGTGTCTCACTGTGTGTGTGTCTCACTGTGTGTCTATCTGACAGGACTGTTGTCCGCTGTGCGGTGGTGTACGGTGGGACAAGTGTTGTCCATCAGCTACAGCAGTTAGAGAGAGGCTGTCACCTTCTGTGTGGCACCCCGGGTCGCCTGCTTGATGTCATCAACAGAGGACGGGTCACTAAGATACACTACACTACACTATACACTACACTATACACTACACTATACACTACACTATACACTACTACACTACACTATACACTACACTATACACTACACTATACACTACTACACTATACACTACACTACTACACTACACTATACACTATACACTACACTATACACTACTACACTACTACACTACACTATACACTACTACACTATACACTACTACACTATACACTACACTATACACTACTACACTACACTATACACTACACTACACTATACACTACTACACTACACACTACTACACACTATACACTACACTATACACTACTACACTATACACTACTATACACTACTACACTATACACTACACTATACACTACTACACTACACTATACACTACTACACTATACACTACTACACTATACACTACTACACTATACACTACTACACTACACTATACACTACTACACTATACACTACTACACTACACTATACACTACTACACTATACACTACTACACTACACTATACACTACACTATACACTACTACACTATACACTACTACACTACACTATACACTACTACACTATACACTACTACACTACACACTACACTATACACTACTACACTATACACCACTACACTATACACTACTACACTATACACTACTATACACTACTACACTATACACTACTACACTATACACTACTACACTATACACTACTACACTATACACTACTACACTATACACTACTACACTATACACTACTACACTATACACTACTATACACTACTACACTATACACTACTACACTATACACTACTACACTATACACTACTACACTATACACTACTACACTATACACTACTACACTATACACTACTACACTATACACTACTACACTATACACTATACACTACACTATACACTACACTATACACTACTACACTATACACTACTACACTATACACTACTACACTATACACTACTACACTATACACTACTACACTATACACTACACTATACACTACTACACTATACACTACACTACTACACTATACACTACACTATACACTACACTATACACTACACTATACACTACTACACTATACACTACTACACTACACTATACACTACTACACTATACACTACACTACTACACTATACACTACTACACTATACACTACTACACTATACACTACACTATACAATACTACACTATACACTACACTACTACACTATACACTACACTATACACTACTACACTACACTATACACTACTACACTACACTATACACTACTACACTATACACTACTACACTATACACTACTACACTATACACTACTACACTATACACTACTACACTATACACTAAACTATACACTACACTATACACTACACTACTACACTATACACTACTACACTTCACTATACACTACTACACTATACACTACACTATACACTACTACACTATACACTACTACACTATACACTACTACACTATACACTACTACTACACTACACTATACACTACTGCACTAAACACTACTACACTATACACTACTACACTATACACTACACTATACACTATACACTACTACACTATACACTACTACACTACACTATACACTACTACACTACACTATACACTACACTACTACACTATACACTACTACACTACACTATACACTACTACACTACACTATACACTACTACACTACACTATACACTACTACACTACACTATACACTACTACACTATACACTACTGCACTAAACACTACTACACTATACATTACTACACTATACACTACTACACTACACTATACACTACTACACTATACACTACACTATACACTATACACTACTACACTACACTATACACTACACTATACACTACACTATACACTACTACACTATACACTACTACACTATACACTACTACACTATACACTACTACACTATACACTACACTATACACTACTACACTATACACTACACTACTACACTATACACTACACTATACACTACACTATACACTACTACACTATACACTACTACACTATACACTACACTATACACTACTACACTATACACTACACTACTACACTATACACTACTACACTATACACTACTACACTATACACTACTACACTATACACTACACTATACAATACTACACTATACACTACACTACTACACTATACACTACACTATACACTACACTATACACTACTACACTATACACTACTACACTATACACTACTACACTATACACTACTACACTATACACTACTACACTATACACTAAACTATACACTACACTATACACTACACTACTACACTATACACTACTACACTACACTATACACTACACTACTACACTATACACTACACTATACACTACTACACTATACATTACTACACTATACACTACTACACTATACACTACACTATACACTACTACACTACACTATACACTACTACACTATACACTACTACACTATACACTACTACACTACACTATACACTACTACACTATACACTACTACACTATACACTACTACACTACACTATACACTACTACACTATACACTACACTATACACTACTACACTAAACACTACTACACTATACACTACTACACTATACACTACTACACTATACACTACTACACTATACACTACACTATACACTATACACTACTACACTATACACTACTACACTACACTATACACTACTACACTACACTATACACTACTACACTACACTATACACTACTACACTACACTATACACTACTACACTACACTATACACTACTACACTACACTATACACTACTACACTATACACTACTACACTATACACTACTACACTATACACTACTACACTATACACTACTACACTATACACTACTACACTATACACTACACTATACACTACTATACACTACTACACTATACACTACTACACTATACACTACTACACTATACACTACTACACTATACACTACTACACTATACACTACTACACTACTACACTATACACTACTACACTACACACTACTACACTACACACTACTACACTATACACTACTACACTATACACTACTACACTACACTATACACTACTACACTATACACTACTACACTACTACACTACTACACTACTACACTACTACACTACTACACTACTACACTACTACACTACTACACTACTACACTACTACACTATACACTACTACACTATACACTACTACACTATACACTACTACACTATACACTACTACACTATACACTACTACACTATACACTACTACACTACTACACTACTACACTACTACACTATACACTACTACACTACTACACTACTACACTACTACACTACTACACTACTACACTACTACACTACTACACTACTACACTACTACACTATACACTACTACACTATACACTACTACACTACTACACTACTACACTACTACACTATACACTACTACACTACACTATACACTACTACACTATACACTACACACTACTACACTATACACTACTACACTACACACTACTACACTATACACTACTACACTACACTATACACTACACACTATACACTACTACACTATACACTTCACTACTACACTACACTATACACTACACTATACACTACACTACACACTACTACACTATACACTACTACACTACACTATACACTACACACTATACACTACTACACTATACACTACACACTATACACTACTACACTATACACTACTACACTATACACTACTACACTATACACTACTACACTACACTATACACTACTACACTATACACTACTACACTACACTATACACTACTACACTATACACTACTACACTACACTATACACTACTACACTATACACTACTACACTATACACTACTACACTATACACTACTACACTACACTATACACTACTACACTATACACTACTACACTACACTATACACTACTACACTACACTATACACTACACTATACACTACTACACTATACACTACTACACTACACTATACACTACTACACTATACACTACTACACTATACACTACTACACTATACACTACTACACTACACTATACACTACACTATACACTACTACACTATACACTACTACACTATACACTACTACACTATACACTACACTATACACTACTACACTATACACTACTACACTATACACTACACTATACACTACTACACTATACACTACACTATACACTACTACACTATACACCACTACACTATACACTACACTATACACTACTACACTATACACTACTACACTATACACTACTACACTATACACTACTATACACTACTACACTATACACTACACTATACACTACTACACTATACACTACACTATACACTACACTATACACTACTACACTATACACTACTACACTATACACTACTACACTATACACTACACTATACACTACTACACTATACACCACTACACTATACACTACACTATACACTACACTATACACTACTACACTATACACTACTACACTATACACTACACTATACACTACACTATACACTACTACACTATACACTACTACACTATACACTACACTAATACACTACACTATACACTACTACACTATACACCACTACACTATACACTACACTATACACTACTACACTATACACCACTACACTATACACTACACTATACACTACTACACTATACACTACTACACTATACACTACTACACTATACACTACACTATACACTACTACACTATACACTACTACACTATACACTACTACACTATACACTACTACACTACACTATACACTACTACACTATACACTATACACTACTACACTATACACTACTACACTATACACTACTACACTATACACTACTACACTATAGACTACTACACTACACTATACACTACTACACTATACACTACACTATACACTACTACACTATACACTACTACACTACACTATACACTACTACACTATACACTACACTATACACTACTACACTATACACTACTACACTATACACTACTACACTATACACTACTACACTATACACTACTACACTATACACTACTACACTATACACTACTACACTACTACACTATACACTACTACACTACACTATACACTACTACACTATACACTACTACACTATACACTACTACACTACTACACTATACACTACTACACTACACTATACACTACTACACTATACACTACTACACTACACTATACACTACTACACTATACACTACACTATACACTACACTATACACTACACTATACACTACTACACTATACACTACTACACTATACACTACTACACTACTACACTATACACTACTACACTATACACTACTACACTATACACTACTACACTATACACTACTACACTATACACTACACTATACACTACTACACTATACACTACTACACCATACACTACTACACTATACACTACTACACTATACACTACACTATACACTACTACACTATACACTACTACACTATACACTACTACACTATACACTACTACACTATACACTACTACACTATACACTACTACACTATACACTACTACACTATACACTACTACACTATACACTACTACACTATACACCACTACACTATACACTACTACACTATACACTACTACACTACACTATACACTACTACACTACACCACTGTGTCTATCTGTGTGTGTGTCTTTCTTTGTGTGTCTCTATCTATGTGTGTGTGTGTCTGTGTGTGTGTGTCACTGTGTCTGTGTGTCTGTGTATGTGTTTCTCTCTCTCTGTGTGTCTCTCTATCTGTGTGTGTGTCTGTGTGTGTGTCTCTGTGTGTGTGTGTGAGTCTGTGTGTGTGTGTCTGTGTGTGTGTCTCTCTATCTGTGTGTGTGTCTGTGTGTGTGTCTCTGTGTGTGTGTGTGAGTCTGTGTGTGTGTGTCTGTGTGTGTGTCTCTCTATCTGTGTGTGTGTCTGTGTGTGTGTCTCTGTGTGTGTGTGTGAGTCTGTGTGTGTGTGTCTGTGTGTGTGTCTCTCTATCTCTGTGTGTGTGTCTGTGTGTGTGTCTCTGTGTGTGTGTGTGAGTCTGTGTGTGTGTGTCTGTGTGTGTGTGTCTCTCTATCTCTGTGTGTGTCTGTGTGTGTGTCTCTCTATGTGTGTGTCTATCTCTGTGTCTGTGTGTGTGTCTCTATCTGTGTGTGTGTGTCTCTGTGTGTGTGTGTATCTGTGTGTGTGTCTATGTGTGTGTGTGTAGGTGTGTCTAAGTAAGGTGGAGTTTGTGGTTCTGGATGAAGCTGACCGTATGCTTGAGCTGGGCTTTGAGCAGGACGTGTGTGTCTCTGTGTGTGTGTCTATGTGTGTGTATCTGTGTGTGTGTCTATGTGTGTAGGTGTGTCTAAGTAAGGTGGAGTTTGTGGTTCTGGACGAAACTGACCGCATGCTTGAGCTGGGCTTTGAGCTTGACGTGTGTGTGTCTGTGTGTGTGTGTGTCTGTGTGTGTGTCTGTGTGTGTGTCACTGTGTGTGTGTGTCTCTGTGTGTGTGTGTAGGTGTGTCTAAGTAAGGTGGAGTTTGTGGTTCTGGATGAAGCTGACCGTATGCTTGAGCTGGGCTTTGAGCAGGACCTGTGTGTGTCTGTGTGTGTGTCTCTGTGTGTGTGTCTCTGTGTGTGTGTGTAGGTGTGTCTAAGCAAGGTGGAGTTTGTGGTTCTGGATGAAGCTGACCGTATGCTTGAGCTGGGCTTTGAGCAGGACGTGTGTGTGTCTGTGTGTGTCTGTCTGTGTGTGTGTGTGTGTGTGTGTCTATGTGTGTAGGTGTGTCTAAGTAAGGTGGAGTTTGTGGTTCTGGATGAAGCTGACCGTATGCTTGAGCTGGGCTTTGAGCAGGACCTGTGTGTGTCTGTGTGTGTGTCTCTGTGTGTGTGTCTCTGTGTGTGTGTGTAGGTGTGTCTAAGCAAGGTGGAGTTTGTGGTTCTGGATGAAGCTGACCGTATGCTTGAGCTGGGCTTTGAGCAGGACGTGTGTGTGTCTGTGTGTGTCTGTCTGTGTGTGTGTGTGTGTGTGTCTATGTGTGTAGGTGTGTCTAAGTAAGGTGGAGTTTGTGGTTCTGGATGAAGCTGACCGTATGCTTGAGCTGGGCTTTGAGCAGGACGTGTGTGTCTGTGTGTGTGTGTCTCTGTGTGTGTGTCTATGTGTGTGTGTAGGTGTGTCTAAGCAAGGTGGAGTTTGTGGTTCTGGATGAAGCTGACCGCATGCTTGAGCTGGGCTTTGAGCAGGACGTTAGGAGCATCCTGCAGTCGGCCCCCTCGCGGGAACAGAGGCAGACTCTGATGTTCAGTGCCACCTTCCCTACGGAGATACAGAAGTGAGACACACACACAGACACACACAGACACACACAGACACACACAGACACACGCACACACACACACACAGACACACACAGACACACACACACAGACACACACACAGACACACACACAGGCACACACACAGGCACACACAGACACACACACAGACTCTGATGTTCAGTGCCACCTTCCCTACGGAGATACAGAAGTGAGACACACACACAGACACACACACACACAGACACACACACAGACACACACACAGACACACAGACACACAGACACAGACACACAGACACACACACACACTCACACACAGACACACACACAGACACACACACACAGACACACACACAGACACACACACACACTCACACACAGACAGACACACAGACACACACACAGACACACACACAGACACACACACAGACACACACAGACACACAGACACACAGACACACACTCACACACTCACACACACAGACACACAGACAGACACACTGTCACTGTGTGTGTCACTGTGTGTGTGTGTCACTGTGTGTGTGTCACTGTGTGTGTGTGTGTCACTGTGTGTCACTGTGTGTGTGTCACTGTGTGTGTGTGTGTGTCACTGTGTGTGTGTGTGTCACTGTGTGTGTGTGTGTCGCTGTGTGTGTGTCGCTGTGTGTGTGTCGCTGTGTGTGTGTCGCTGTGTGTGTGTCACTGTGTGTGTGTGTCGCTGTGTGTGTGTGTCGCTGTGTGTGTGTGTCACTGTGTGTGTGTGTCACTGTGTGTGTGTGTCACTGTGTGTGTGTCACTGTGTGTGTGTCACTGTGTGTGTGTCACTGTCACTGTGTGTGTGTGTCACTGTGTGTGTGTGTCACTGTGTGTGTGTCACTGTGTGTGTGTGTCACTGTGTGTGTGTGTCACTGTGTGTGTGTGTCACTGTGTGTGTGTGTGTCACTGTGTGTGTGTGTGTCACTGTGTGTGTGTGTGTCACTGTGTGTGTGTGTGTCACTGTGTGTGTGTGTGTCACTGTGTGTGTGTCACTGTGTGTGTGTCACTGTGTGTGTGTGTGTCACTGTGTGTGTGTGTGTCACTGTGTGTGTGTGTGTCACTGTGTGTGTGTCACTGTGTGTGTGTGTGTGTGTCACTGTGTGTGTGTGTCACTGTGTGTGTGTGTCACTGTGTGTGTGTGTCACTGTGTGTGTGTCTCTGTGTGTGTGTGTCACTGTGTGTGTGTCACTGTGTGTGTGTGTGTGTCACTGTGTGTGTGTCACTGTGTGTGTGTCACTGTGTGTGTGTGTCACTGTGTGTGTGTGTCACTGTGTGTGTGTGTCACTGTGTGTGTGTCACTGTGTGTGTGTCACTGTGTGTGTGTCACTGTGTGTGTGTGTCACTGTGTGTGTGTCACTGTGTGTGTGTCACTGTGTGTGTGTGTGTCACTGTGTGTGTGTGTGTCACTGTGTGTGTGTGTGTCACTGTGTGTGTGTGTCACTGTGTGTGTGTGTCACTGTGTGTGTGTGTCACTGTGTGTGTGTGTGTCACTGTGTGTGTGTGTGTGTCACTGTGTGTGTGTCACTGTGTGTGTGTGTGTCACTGTGTGTGTCACTGTGTGTGTGTCACTGTGTGTGTGTGTGTGTCACTGTGTGTGTGTCACTGTGTGTGTGTGTCACTGTGTGTGTGTGTGTGTCACTGTGTGTGTGTGTGTGTCACTGTGTGTGTGTGTGTCACTGTGTGTGTGTGTGTGTCACTGTGTGTGTGTCACTGTGTGTGTGTGTCACTGTGTGTGTGTCACTGTGTGTGTGTCACTGTGTGTGTGTCACTGTGTGTGTGTCACTGTGTGTGTGTGTGTGTCACTGTGTGTGTGTGTGTCACTGTGTGTGTGTGTGTCACTGTGTGTGTGTGTGTCACTGTGTGTGTGTGTGTCACTGTGTGTGTGTCACTGTGTGTGTGTCACTGTGTGTGTGTGTGTCACTGTGTGTGTGTGTGTCACTGTGTGTGTGTGTGTCACTGTGTGTGTGTGTGTCACTGTGTGTGTGTGTCACTGTGTGTGTCACTGTGTGTGTGTGTGTCACTGTGTGTGTCACTGTGTGTGTGTGTGTGTCACTGTGTGTCACTGTGTGTGTGTCACTGTGTGTGTGTCACTGTGTGTGTGTCACTGTGTGTGTCACTGTGTGTGTGTCACTGTGTGTGTGTCACTGTGTGTGTGTGTGTGTGTCACTGTGTGTGTGTCACTGTGTGTGTGTGTCACTGTGTGTGTCACTGTGTGTGTGTCACTGTGTGTGTGTCACTGTGTGTGTGTGTGTGTCACTGTGTGTGTGTCACTGTGTGTGTGTCACTGTGTGTGTGTCACTGTGTGTGTGTGTCACTGTGTGTGTGTCACTGTGTGTGTGTGTGTGTCACTGTGTGTGTGTCACTGTGTGTGTGTCACTGTGTGTGTGTGTGTCACTGTGTGTGTGTGTGTCACTGTGTGTGTGTGTGTGTCACTGTGTGTCACTGTGTGTGTGTCACTGTGTGTGTGTCACTGTGTGTCACTGTGTGTGTGTCACTGTGTGTGTCACTGTGTGTGTGTCACTGTGTGTGTCACTGTGTATGTCACTGTGTGTGTCACTGTGTGTGTGTGTGTCACTGTGTGTGTGTGTGTGTCACTGTGTGTGTGTGTGTGTCACTGTGTGTGTGTCACTGTGTGTCACTGTGTGTGTCACTGTGTGTGTGTGTCACTGTGTGTGTGTGTGTGTCACTGTGTGTGTGTGTGTCACTGTGTGTGTGTGTGTCACTGTGTGTGTGTCACTGTGTGTGTGTCACTGTGTGTGTGTCACTGTGTGTGTGTCACTGTGTGTGTGTCACTGTGTGTGTGTGTGTGTCACTGTGTGTGTGTCACTGTGTGTGTGTCACTGTGTGTGTGTGTCACTGTGTGTGTCACTGTGTGTGTGTGTCACTGTGTGTGTGTGTCACTGTGTGTGTGTCACTGTGTGTGTGTGTGTCACTGTGTGTGTGTCACTGTGTGTGTGTCACTGTGTGTGTGTCACTGTGTGTGTGTCACTGTGTGTGTGTCACTGTGTGTGTGTCACTGTGTGTGTCACTACAGACTTGCTGGAGACTTCCTCCGAGTGGACTACCTGTTTGTGGTGGTGGGGCGCGTGGGTGTGTGTCACTGTGTGTGTGTGTCACTGTGTGTGTGTCACTGTGTGTCACTGTGTGTCACTGTGTGTGTGTGTCACTGTGTGTGTGCGTGTCACTGTGTGTGTGTGTCACTGTGTGTGCGTGTCACTGTGTGTGTGTGTGTCACTGTGTGTGTGTGTCACTGTGTGTGTGTGTCACTGTGTGTGTCACTACAGACTTGCTGGAGACTTCCTGCGAGTGGACTACCTGTTTGTGGTGGTGTGTCACTGTGTGTGTGTCACTGTGTGTGTGTCACTGTGTGTGTCACTGTGTGTGTGTGTGTCACTGTGTGTGTGTCACTGTGTGTGTGTCACTACAGACTTGCTGGAGACTTCCTGCGAGTGGACTACCTGTTTGTGGTGGTGGGGCGCTGTGTGTGTGTGTCACTGTGTGTGTGTCACTGTGTGTGTGTCACTGTGTGTGTGTGTCACTGTGTGTGTGTCACTGTGTGTGTGTGTCACTGTGTATGTGTGTCACTGTGTGTGTGTCACTGTGTGTGTCACTGTGTGTGTCACTGTGTGTGTCACTACAGACTTGCTGGAGACTTCCTGCGAGTGGACTACCTGTTTGTGGTGGTGGGGCGCGTGGGCGCCGCCTGCTGCGACGTGCAGCAGACGGTGGAGCGAGTGGGAAACTTCGAGAAGCGGGACAGGCTCCTGCAGCTGCTGGCAGACTTTGGTACGGACACAGAGACACGCAGAGAGACACAGAGACACAGAGAGAGACACAGAGAGAGACAGAGAGAGACACACTCACAGAGACAAAGACAGCAGGCGGTGGAGCGAGTGGGAAACTTCGAGAAGCGGGACAGGCTCCTGCAGCTGCTGGCAGACTTTGGTACGGACACAGAGACACGCAGAGAGACACAGAGACACAGAGAGAGACACAGAGAGAGACAGAGAGAGACACACTCACAGAGACAAAGACAGCAGGCGGTGGAGCGAGTGGGAAACTTCGAGAAGCGGGACAGGCTCCTGCAGCTGCTGGCAGACTTTGGTACGGACACAGAGACACGCAGAGAGACACAGAGACACAGAGAGAGACACAGAGAGAGACAGAGAGAGACACACTCACAGAGACAAAGACAGCAGGCGGTGGAGCGAGTGGGAAACTTCGAGAAGCGGGACAGGCTCCTGCAGCTGCTGGCAGACTTTGGTACGGACACAGAGACACGCAGAGAGACACAGAGACACAGAGAGAGACACAGAGAGAGACAGAGAGAGACACACTCACAGAGACAAAGACAGCAGGCGGTGGAGCGAGTGGGAAACTTCGAGAAGCGGGACAGGCTCCTGCAGCTGCTGGGAGACTTTGGTACGGACACAGAGACACACACAGAGACACACACAGAGAGACACACAGAGACAGAGAGACACAGAGAGAGAGAGAGACACAGAGACACATAGAGAGAGAGAGAGACAGAGAGAGAGAGAGACACACAGAGAGAGACAGACACACAAAGTTAGAGAGAGACACACAGAGACAGAGAGAGAGACACACAGAGAGAGACACAGAGAGAGAGAGACACACAGAGAGAGACACAGAGAGAGACACAGAGAGAGACACAGAGAGAGACACAGAGACACACAGAGAGACACACAGAGACAGAGAGACACAGAGAGAGAGAGACACACAGAGAGAGACACAGTGACACACACACACAGTGACACACACACAGTGACACACAGTGACACACACACACAGTGAGACACACACAGTGACACACAGTGACACACACACAGTGACACACACACAGTGACACACACACAGTGACACACACACACAGTGACACACACACACAGTGACACACACACACAGTGACACACACACAGTGACACACAGTGACACACACACACAGTGACACACACACAGTGACACACACACACACAGTGACACACACAGTGACACACACACAGTGACACACACACAGTGACACACACACAGTGACACACACACACAGTGACACACACACACAGTGACACACACACAGTGACACACAGTGACACACACACACAGTGACACACACACAGTGACACACACACACAGTGACACACACAGTGACACACACACAGTGACACACACACAGTGACACACACACAGTGACACACACACACAGTGACACACACACACAGTGACACACACAGTGACACACACACAGTGACACACACACAGTGACACACACACACAGTGACACACACACACAGTGACACACACACACAGTGACACACAGTGACACACACACAAACACACAGTGACACACAGTGACACACAGTGACACACACACACAGTGACACACACACAGTGACACACACACACAGTGACACACACACACAGTGACACACACACACACAGTGACACACACACACACAGTGACACACACACACAGTGACACACACACACACAGTGACACACACAGTGACACACACACACAGTGACACACACAGTGACACACACAGTGACACACACACAGTGACACACACACAGTGACACACACACAGTGACACACACACAGTGACACACACACAGTGACACACACACACACAGTGACACACACAGTGACACACACACACACAGTGACACACACACACACAGTGACACACACACACACAGTGACACACACACACACAGTGACACACACACAGTGACACACACACAGTGACACACACACAGTGACACACACACAGTGACACACACACACACAGTGACACACACACACACAGTGACACACACACACACAGTGACACACACACAGTGACACACACACAGTGACACACACACAGTGACACACACACAGTGACACACACACAGTGACACACACACACACAGTGACACACACACAGTGACACACACACAGTGACACACACACAGTGACACACACACAGTGACACACACACAGTGACACACACACAGTGACACACACACAGTGACACACACACAGTGACACACACACACACAGTGACACACACACACACAGTGACACACACACACACAGTGACACACACACAGTGACACACACACAGTGACACACACACAGTGACACACACACACAGTGACACACACACACACAGTGACACACACAGTGACACACACACAGTGACACACACAGTGACACACACTGTGTGTGTGTGTCACAGGCTCTGAGCGTACGTTGGTGTTTGTTGAGACCAAGCGGAGTGCCGACTTCTTGGCCTGCCTCCTCTGCCAGTCCGGGTTCCCCACCACCAGCATCCATGGGTGACTGACACACGGCACTACCACTACCACCACCACAACTACTACTGCCACCATTACAGCTACCACCACAACCACCACAACTTCTACAACTACTACTGCCACCACCACCACAACTACTACTGCCACCATTACAGCTACCACCACAACCACCACAACTTCTACTGCCACCACCACCACCACCACAACTACTACTGCCACCATTACAGCTACCACCACAACTTCTACAACTACTACCACCACCACTACCACAACAACTACGACTGCCACCATTACAGCTACCACCACAACCACCACAACTTCTACAACTACTACTGCCACCACTACCACCACCACAACTACGACTGCCACCATTACAGCTACCACCACAACTACCACCACAACTTCTACAACTACTACTACCACCACCACCACAACTACCACAACTTCTACAACTACTACTACCACCACCACCACTACCACCACTACCACCACCACAACTACTACTGCCACCATTACAGCTACCACCACAACCACCACAACTTCTACAACTACTACTGCCACCACCACCACGACTACTACTGCCACCATTACAGCTACCACCACAACCACCACAACTTCTACAACTACCACTACCACCACCACCACGACTACTACTGCCACCATTACAGCTACCACCACAACTACCACCACAACTTCTACAACTACTACTGCCACCACCACCACCACCACAACTACTACAACTACGACTGCCACCATTACAGCTACCACCACAACCACCACAACTTCTACAACTACTACTGCCACTACCACCACCACCACCACAACTACGACTGCCACCATTACAGCTACCACCACAACCACCACAACTTCTACAACTACTACTACCACTACCACCACCACCACCACAACTTCTACAACTACTACTGCCACCATTACAGCTACCACCACAACCACCACAACTTCTACAACTACTACTGCCACCACTACCACCACCACAACTACTACTGCCACCATTACAGCTACCACCACAACCACCACAACTTCTACAACTACTACTACCACCACTACCACCACCACAACTACGACTGCCACCATTACAGCTACCACCACAACCACCACAACTTCCACAACTACTACTGCCACCACTACCACCACCACGACTACTACTGCCACCATTACAGCTACCACCACAACCACCACAACTTCTACAACTACTACTGCCACCACTACCACCACCACAACTACGACTGCCACCATTACAGCTACCACCACAACCACCACAACTTCTACAACTACTACTGCCACCACTACCACCACCACAACTACTACTGCCACCATTACAGCTACCACCACCACAACCACCACAACTTCTACAACTACTACTACCACTACCACCACCACCACGACTACTACTGCCACCACCAACACCACCACCACCACAACTACTACTGCCACCACTACCACCACCACCACCACGACTCCTACTGCCACCATTACAGCTACCACCACAACCACCACAACTTCCACAACTACTACTGCCACCACTACCACCACCACCACCACGACTACTACCACCATTACAGCTACCACCACAACCACCACAACTTCTACAACTACTACTGCCACCACCACCACCACCACAACAACTACTGCCACCATTACAGCTACCACCACAACCACCACAACTTCTACAACTACTACTACCACCACCACCACAACCACTACTACCACCATCACCACCCGTGTCTCTCTCCCCGTGTCTCCGTGACTCTCTGTCTCTCACTCTCCCTCTCCGTGTCTCCCCGTGTCTCTCTCTCCCCGTGTCTCTCTCTCCCTCCGTGTCTCTCCCCGTGTCTCTCTCTCCCCCTGTGTCTCTCTCCCTGTGTCTCACCGTGTCTCTCTCCCCGTGTCTCTCTCTCCCCCCGTGTCTCTCCCCGTGTCTCTCTCTCCCCCTGTGTCTCTCTCCCTGTGTCTCACCGTGTCTCTCTCCCCGTGTCTCTCTCTCTCACCGTGTTACCGTGTCTCTCCCCCCGTGTCTCACCGTCTCTCTCCCCGTGTCTCTCTGTGTCTCTCCGTGTCTGTCTCCCCCCGTGTCTCTCACCGTGTCTCACCGTCTCTCCCCCCGTGTCTCTCTCTCTCCCCGTGTCTCTCCCCGTGTCTCTCTCTCTCACCCCCCCGTGTCTCTCTCCACGTGTCACCGTGTCTCTCTGTCTCTCTCACCCCCCCCCCCCCCGTGTCTCTCTCTCCCCGTGTCTCTCTCACGGTGTCTCCCCGTGTCTCTCCGTGTCTCACCCCGTGTCTCGCCGTGTCTCTCCCCGTGTCTCTCTGTGTCTCTCTGTCACCGTGTCTCCCCGTGTCTCTCTCCCCGTGTCTCTCTGTCTCTCTCCCCGTGTCTCACCGTGTCTCTCTCACCCCCCCGTGTCTCACTGTGTCTCTCTCTCACCGTGTCTCACCGTGTCTCTCCGTGTCTCAGCGACCGTCAGCAGAGGGAGCGTGAGGAGGCTCTGGGAGACTTCAAGACGGGACGTGTCTTTCTCCCCGTGTCTCTCTCCCCGTGTCTCTCTCCCCGTGTCTCTCTCACCCCCCCGTGTCTCTCCCCGTGTCTCCCCTCGTGTCTCTCACCGTGTCTCTCTCACCCCCCCGTGTCTCTCCCCGTGTCTCTGTGTCTCTCTGTCACCGTGTCTCACCGTGTCTCTCCGTGTCTCAGCGACCGTCAGCAGAGGGAGCGTGAGGAGGCTCTGGGAGACTTCAAGACGGGACGTGTCTTTCTCCCCGTGTCTCTCTCCCCGTGTCTCTCTCCCCGTGTCTCTCTCACCCCCCCGTGTCTCTCCCCGTGTCTCCCCTCGTGTCTCTCACCGTGTCTCTCTCACCCCCCCGTGTCTCTCCCCGTGTCTCTGTGTCTCTCTGTCACCGTGTCTCCCCGTGTCTCTCCCCGTGTCTCTCTCACCCCCCCGTGTCTCTCCCCGTGTCTCCCCCCGTCTCTCCCCGTGTCTCTCTCACCCCCCCGTGTCTCTCTCTCCCCGTGTCTCCCCTCGTGTCTCACCGTGTCTCTCTCCGTGTCTCACCGTGTCTCTCCGTGTCTCCCCGTGTCTCTCTCCCCGTGTCTCTCTGTGTCTCTCTGTGTCTCTCTCCCCCCGTGTCTCTCTCTCTCTCTCACCGTGTCTCTCTCTCTCTCTCACCGTGTCTCTCTCTCCCCGTCTCTGTGTCTCCCCGTGTCTCTCTCTCCCCCCGTGTCTCTCTCCGTGTCTCCCCGTGTCTCTCCCACCGTGTCTCTCTCCCCGTGTCTCACCGTATCTCTCTCCCCGTGTCTCTCTCCCTGTGTCTCACCGTGTCTCTCTCCCCGTGTCTCTCTCTCCCCCTGTGTCTCTCTCTCCCCCTGTGTCTCTCTCCCTGTGTCTCACCGTGTCTCTCTCCCCGTGTCTCACCGTGTCTCTCTCCCCGTGTCTCTCTCTCCCCCTGTGTCTCTCTCCCTGTGTCTCCCCGTGTCTCTCTCCCTGTGTCTCACCGTGTCTCTCTCCCCGTGTCTCTCTCTCTCTCTCTCACCGTGTCACCGTGTCTCTCCCCCCGTGTCTCACCGTCTCTCTCCCCGTGTCTCTCTATGTCTCTCCGTGTCTGTCTCCCCCCGTGTCTCTCACCGTGTCTCACCGTCTCTCCCCCCGTGCCTCTCTCTCTCTCCCCGTGTCTCTCCCCGTGTCTCTCTCTCTCACCCCCCCGTGTCTCTCTCCACGTGTCACCGTGTCTCTCCCCCCGTGTCTCTCTGTCTCTCTCACCCCCCCCCCCCCGTGTCTCTCTCTCCCCGTGTCTCTCTCACGGTGTCTCCCCGTGTCTCTCCGTGTCTCACCCCGTGTCTCGCCGTGTCTCTCCCCGTGTCTCTCCCCGTGTCTCTCTGTGTCTCTCTGTCACCGTGTCTCCCCGTGTCTCTCTCCCCGTGTCTCTCTGTCTCTCTGTCTCCCCGTGTCTCACCGTGTCTCTCTCACCCCCCCGTGTCTCTCCGTGTCTCACCGTGTCTCACCGTGTCTCTCTCCCCGTGTCACCGTGTCTCTCCGTGTCTCAGCGACCGTCAGCAGAGGGAGCGTGAGGAGGCTCTGGGAGACTTCAAGACGGGACGTGTCTCCCTCCCCGTGTCTCTCCCCGTGTCTCTCTCTCGCTCCCCGTGTCTCTCTCACCGTGTCTCTCTCCCCGTGTCTCTCTCACCGTGTCTCTCTCCCCGTGTCTCTCTCTCTCTCACCGTGTCTCTCTCCGTGTCTCTGTGCAGCGACCGTCAGCAGAGGGAGCGTGAGGAGGCTCTGGGAGACTTCAAGACGGGTAGTGTCTCCCTCCCCGTGTCTCTCTCCGTGTCTCTCTCTCTCTCCCCGTGTCTCTCTCACCGTGTCTCTCTCTCCGTGTCTCACCGTGTCTCTCTCCCCGTGTCTCACTGTGTCTCTCTCTCACCGTGTCTCACCGTGTCTCTCCGTGTCTCAGCGACCGTCAGCAGAGGGAGCGTGAGGAGGCTCTGGGAGACTTCAAGACGGGACGTGTCTCCCTCCCCGTGTCTCTCTCTCTCTCCCCGTGTCTCTCTCTCACCGTGTCTCTCTCACCGTGTCTCTCCATGTCTCACCGTGTGTCTCACCGTGTCTCTCCGTGTCTCAGCGACCGTCAGCAGAGGGAGCGTGAGGAGGCTCTGGGAGACTTCAAGACGGGACGTGTCTCCCTCCCCGTGTCTCTCCCCGTGTCTCTCTCTCTCTCTCCCCGTGTCTCTCTCACCGTGTCTCTCTCCCCGTGTCTCTCTCACCGTGTCCACCGTGTCTCTCCGTGTCTCACCGTGTCTCTCTCACCGTGTCTCTCCGTGTCTCAGCGACCGTCAGCAGAGGGAGCGTGAGGAGGCTCTGGGAGACTTCAAGACGGGACGTGTCTCCCTCCCCGTGTCTCTCCCCGTGTCTCTCCCCGTGTCTCTCTCACCGTGTCTCTCTCCCCGTGTCTCTCTCACCGTGTCTCTCTCCGTGTCTCTCTGTGCAGCGACCGTCAGCAGAGGGAGCGTGAGGAGGCTCTGGGAGACTTCAAGACGGGACGTGTCTCCCTCCCCGTGTCTCTCCCCGTGTCTCTCTCTCTCTCCCCGTGTCTCTCTCCCCGTGTCTCTCTCACCGTGTCTCTCTCACCGTGTCTCTCTCACCGTGTCTCACCGTGTCTCTCCGTGTCTCAGCGACCGTCAGCAGAGGGAGCGTGAGGAGGCTCTGGGAGACTTCAAGACGGGTCGTGTCTCCCTCCCCGTGTCTCTCCCCGTGTCTCTCTGTCTCTCTCACCGTGTCTCTCTCTCCGTGTCTCACCGTGTCTCTCTCACCGTGTCTCACCGTGTCTCTCCGTGTCTCAGCGACCGTCAGCAGAGGGAGCGTGAGGAGGCTCTGGGAGACTTCAAGACGGGACGTGTCTCCCTCCCCGTGTCTCTCCCCGTGTCTCTCTCTCTCTCCCCGTGTCTCTCCCCGTGTCTCTCTCACCGTGTCTCTCTCCCCGTGTCTCTCTCACCGTGTCTCTCTCACGTGTCTCTCTGTGTCTCACCGTGTCTCTCTCCCCGTGTCTCACCGTGTCTCTCCGTGTCTCAGCGACCGTCAGCAGAGGGAGCGTGAGGAGGCTCTGGGAGACTTCAAGACGGGACGTGTCTCCCTCCCCGTGTCTCTCTCTCACCGTGTCTCCCCATGTCTCACCGTGTCTCTCTCCCCGTGTCTCTCTCCCCGTGTCTCACCGTGTCTCAGCGACCGTCAGCAGAGGGAGCGTGAGGAGGCTCTGGGAGACTTCAAGACGGGACGTGTCTCCCTCCCCGTGTCTCTCTCACCGTGTCTCTCTCACCGTGTCTCTCTCTGCGTGTCTCACCGTGTCTCTCTCACCGTGTCTCTCTCTCTGTGTCTCACCGTGTCTCACCGTGTCTCAGCGACCGTCAGCAGAGGGAGCGTGAGGAGGCTCTGGGAGACTTCAAGACGGGACGTGTCTCCATCCTCGTGGCGACCTCCGTCGCGGCACGCGGCCTCGACATCGACGACGTCCGACACGTACGCAGAGAGACACGCAGAGAGACACGCAGAGAGACACGCAGAGACACGCAGAGACACGCAGAGACACGCAGAGAGACACGCAGAGAGACGCAGAGAGAGAGAGACACACAGAGACACAGAGACACGGAGAGAGGGTGTAGTGTAGTAGTGTATGATGTAGTGTATGATGTAGTGTATGATGTAGTGTATGATGTAGTGTATGATGTAGTGTATGATGTAGTGTATGATGTAGTGTATGGTGTAGTGTATGGTGTAGTGTATGATGTAGTGTATAGTGTAGTGTATGGTGTAGTGTATGATGTAGTGTATGATGTAGTGTATGGTGTAGTGTATGGTGTAGTGTATGATGTAGTGTATGGTGTAGTGTACGATGTAGTGTACGGTGTAGTGTACGATGTAGTGTACGATGTAGTGTATAGTGTAGTGTATGATGTAGTGTATGGTGTAGTGTATGATGTAGTGTATAGTGTAGTGTATGATGTAGTGTATGATGTAGTGTATGATGTAGTGTATGATGTAGTGTATGGTGTAGTGTATGATGTAGTGTATGATGTAGTGTATGATGTAGTGTATGATGTAGTGTACGATGTAGTGTACGGTGTAGTGTATGATGTAGTGTATGGTGTAGTGTATGGTGTAGTGTACGATGTAGTGTACGGTGTAGTGTACGATGTAGTGTATAGTGTAGTGTATGGTGTAGTGTATGATGTAGTGTATGGTGTAGTGTATGGTGTAGTGTATGATGTAGTGTATAGTGTAGTGTACGGTGTAGTGTATGATGTAGTGTATGGTGTAGTGTACGGTGTAGTGTATGATGTAGTGTATGGTGTAGTGTATGGTGTAGTGTATGATGTAGTGTATAGTGTAGTGTATGATGTAGTGTATGATGTAGTGTACGATGTAGTGTATGGTGTAGTGTATGGTGTAGTGTATGATGTAGTGTATAGTGTAGTGTATGATGTAGTGTATGATGTAGTGTATGATGTAGTGTATGATGTAGTGTATGATGTAGTGTATAGTGTAGTGTATGGTGTAGTGTATGGTGTAGTGTATGATGTAGTGTATGGTGTAGTGTATGATGTAGTGTATGGTGTAGTGTATGATGTAGTGTATGATGTAGTGTATGGTGTAGTGTATGGTGTAGTGTATGATGTAGTGTATGGTGTAGTGTATGGTGTAGTGTATGGTGTAGTGTATGGTGTAGTGTATGGTGTAGTGTATGGTGTAGTGTATGGTGTAGTGTACGGTGTAGTGTACGATGTAGTGTACGATGTAGTTTATGATGTAGTGTATGGTGTAGTGTATGATGTAGTGTATAGTGTAGTGTATGATGTAGTGTATGATGTAGTGTATGATGTAGTGTATGATGTAGTGTATGATGTAGTGTATGATGTAGTGTATGATGTAGTGTATGATGTAGTGTATGATGTAGTGTATGATGTAGTGTACGGTGTAGTGTACGATGTAGTGTATAGTGTAGTGTATGATGTAGTGTATAGTGTAGTGTACGGTGTAGTGTATGATGTAGTGTATGGTGTAGTGTACGGTGTAGTGTATGATGTAGTGTATGGTGTAGTGTATGATGTAGTGTATAGTGTAGTGTATGATGTAGTGTACGATGTAGTGTACGGTGTAGTGTATGATGTAGTGTATGATGTAGTGTACGGTGTAGTGTATGATGTAGTGTATGGTGTAGTGTATGATGTAGTGTATGGTGTAGTGTATGGTGTAGTGTATGATGTAGTGTATGATGTAGTGTATGGTGTAGTGTATGATGTAGTGTATGGTGTAGTGTATGGTGTAGTGTATGGTGTAGTGTATGGTGTAGTGTATGATGTAGTGTATGATGTAGTGTATGATGTAGTGTATGATGTAGTGTACGATGTAGTGTACGGTGTAGTGTATGATGTAGTGTATGGTGTAGTGTATGATGTAGTGTATGGTGTAGTGTATGGTGTAGTGTATGATGTAGTGTATGATGTAGTGTATGGTGTAGTGTATGATGTAGTGTATGGTGTAGTGTATGGTGTAGTGTATGGTGTAGTGTATGGTGTAGTGTATGGTGTAGTGTATGGTGTAGTGTATGGTGTAGTGTATGGTGTAGTGTATGGTGTAGTGTATGGTGTAGTGTATGGTGTAGTGTATGGTGTAGTGTATGATGTAGTGTATGGTGTAGTGTATGGTGTAGTGTATGATGTAGTGTATGGTGTAGTGTATGATGTAGTGTATGGTGTAGTGTATGGTGTAGTGTATGGTGTAGTGTATGGTGTAGTGTATGGTGTAGTGTATGATGTAGTGTATGGTGTAGTGTATGATGTAGTGTATGGTGTAGTGTATGGTGTAGTGTATGGTGTAGTGTATGGTGTAGTGTATGATGTAGTGTACGGTGTAGTGTACGGTGTAGTGTACGGTGTAGTGTACGATGTAGTGTATGGTGTAGTGTATGATGTAGTGTATGGTGTAGTGTATGGTGTAGTGTATGGTGTAGTGTATGATGTAGTGTATGGTGTAGTGTATGGTGTAGTGTATGGTGTAGTGTATGGTGTAGTGTATGGTGTAGTGTATGATGTAGTGTATGGTGTAGTGTATGATGTAGTGTATGATGTAGTGTATGGTGTAGTGTATGATGTAGTGTATGGTGTAGTGTATGGTGTAGTGTATGGTGTAGTGTATAGTGTAGTGTATGATGTAGTGTATGGTGTAGTGTATGGTGTAGTGTATGGTGTAGTGTATGATGTAGTGTATGGTGTAGTGTATGGTGTAGTGTATGGTGTAGTGTATGGTGTAGTGTATGGTGTAGTGTATGATGTAGTGTATGATGTAGTGTATGATGTAGTGTATGGTGTAGTGTACGGTGTAGTGTATGATGTAGTGTATGATGTAGTGTATGATGTAGTGTATGATGTAGTGTATGATGTAGTGTATGGTGTAGTGTATGGTGTAGTGTATGGTGTAGTGTATGGTGTAGTGTACGATGTAGTGTATGATGTAGTGTATGTTGTAGTGTATGATGTAGTGTATGATGTAGTGTATGGTGTAATGTATGATGTAGTGTATGGTGTAGTGTATGGTGTAGTGTATGATGTAGTGTATGATGTAGTGTATGGTGTAGTGTATGATGTAGTGTATGGTGTAGTGTATGGTGTAGTGTACGATGTAGTGTACGGTGTAGTGTATGGTGTAGTGTATGGTGTAGTGTATGATGTAGTGTATGGTGTAGTGTATGGTGTAGTGTATGGTGTAGTGTATGGTGTAGTGTATGATGTAGTGTATGGTGTAGTGTATGGTGTAGTGTACGGTGTAGTGTATGGTGTAGTGTATGGTGTAGTGTACGGTGTAGTGTACGATGTAGTGTATGGTGTAGTGTATGGTGTAGTGTATGGTGTAGTGTATGGTGTAGTGTATGGTGTAGTGTATGGTGTAGTGTATGATGTAGTGTATGGTGTAGTGTATGGTGTAGTGTATGATGTAGTGTATGGTGTAGTGTATGGTGTAGTGTATGGTGTAGTGTATGATGTAGTGTATGGTGTAGTGTATGGTGTAGTGTACGGTGTAGTGTACGGTGTAGTGTACGGTGTAGTGTACGGTGTAGTGTACGGTGTAGTGTACGGTGTAGTGTACGGTGTAGTGTAAGATGTAGTGTATGGTGTAGTGTATGGTGTAGTGTATGGTGTAGTGTATGGTGTAGTGTATGGTGTAGTGTACGGTGTAGTGTACGGTGTAGTGTACGGTGTAGTGTACGGTGTAGTGTACGGTGTAGTGTACGGTGTAGTGTACGGTGTAGTGTACGGTGTAGTGTATGGTGTAGTGTATGATGTAGTGTATGGTGTAGTGTATGGTGTAGTGTATGGTGTAGTGTATGGTGTAGTGTATGGTGTAGTGTATGGTGTAGTGTACGGTGTAGTGTACGGTGTAGTGTACGGTGTAGTGTACGGTGTAGTGTACGGTGTAGTGGATGGTGTAGTGGATGGTGTAGTGCATGGTGTAGTGCATGGTGTAGTGCATGGTGTAGTGCATGGTGTAGTGTATGGTGTAGTGTATGATGTAGTGTATGGTGTAGTGTATGGTGTAGTGCATGGTGTAGTGCATGGTGTAGTGCATGGTGTAGTGCACGGTGTAGTGCACGGTGTAGTGTACGGTGTAGTGTACGGTGTAGTGTACGGTGTAGTGTACGGTGTAGTGTACGGTGTAGTGTACGGTGTAGTGTATGGTGTAGTGTATGGTGTAGTGTATAGTGTAGTGTATAGTGTAGTGTATAGTGTAGTGTATGATGTCGTGTATGATGTAGTGTATGGTGTAGTGTATGATGTAGTGTATGATGTAGTGTATAGTGTAGTGTATGATGTAGTGTATGGTGTAGTGTATGGTGTAGTGTATGATGTAGTGTATGGTGTAGTGTATGGTGTAGTGTATGGTGTAGTGTATGGTGTAGTGTATGATGTAGTGTATGATGTAGTGTATGGTGTAGTGTATGGTGTAGTGTATGATGTAGTGTATGGTGTAGTGTATGATGTAGTGTATGGTGTAGAGTATGGTGTAGTGTATGGTGTAGTGTATGGTGTAGTGTATGGTGTAGTGTATGGTGTAGTGTACGGTGTAGTGTACGGTGTAGTGTACGGTGTAGTGTACGATGTAGTGTACGGTGTAGTGTACGGTGTAGTGTACGGTGTAGTGTATAGTGTAGTGTATAGTGTAGTAGTGTATGGTGTAGTGTAGTAGTGTATAGTGTAGTAGTGTATAGTGTAGTAGTGTATAGTGTATAGTGTAGTAGTGTATAGTGTAGTGTAGTAGTGTATAGTGTAGTGTAGTAGTGTAGTGTATAGTGTAGTGTATAGTGTAGTAGTGTATAGTGTAGTAGTGTATAGTGTAGTAGTGTATAGTGTAGTAGTGTATAGTGTAGTAGTGTATAGTGTATAGTGTAGTAGTGTGTAGTGTAGTAGTGTATAGTGTAGTAGTGTATAGTGTAGTGTAGTAGTGTATAGTGTAGTGTAGTAGTGTAGTGTATAGTGTAGTGTATTGTGTAGTAGTGTATAGTGTAGTAGTGTATAGTGTAGTAGTGTATAGTGTAGTAGTGTATAGTGTATAGTGTAGTAGTGTGTAGTGTAGTAGTGTATAGTGTAGTAGTGTATAGTGTAGTGTATAGTGTAGTAGTGTATAGTGTAGTGTATAGTGTAGTGTATAGTGTAGTAGTGTATAGTGTAGTAGTGTATAGTGTAGTAGTGTATAGTGTAGTAGTGTATAGTGTAGTAGTGTGTAGTGTAGTAGTGTATAGTGTAGTGTAGTAGTGTATAGTGTAGTGTAGTGTATAGTGTAGTGTAGTAGTGTAGTAGTGTATAGTGTAGTAGTGTAGTAGTGTATAGTGTAGTAGTGTAGTAGTGTATAGTGTAGTAGTGTATAGTGTAGTAGTGTATAGTGTAGTAGTGTATAGTGTAGTAGTGTATAGTGTAGTAGTGTATAGTGTAGTAGTGTATAGTGTAGTGTAGTAGTGTATAGTGTAGTAGTGTATAGTGTAGTAGTGTATAGTGTAGTAGTGTATAGTGTAGTAGTGTAGTAGTGTATAGTGTAGTAGTGTATAGTGTAGTAGTGTATAGTGTAGTAGTGTATAGTGTAGTAGTGTATAGTGTAGTAGTGTATAGTGTAGTAGTGTATAGTGTAGTAGTGTATAGTGTAGTAGTGTGTAGTGTAGTAGTGTATAGTGTAGTAGTGTATAGTGTAGTAGTGTATAGTGTAGTGTAGTAGTGTATAGTGTAGTGTAGTAGTGTATAGTGTAGTAGTGTATAGTGTAGTAGTGTATAGTGTAGTAGTGTATAGTGTAGTAGTGTATAGTGTAGTAGTGTATAGTGTATAGTGTAGTAGTGTATAGTGTAGTAGTGTATAGTGTAGTAGTGTATAGTGTAGTAGTGTATAGTGTAGTAGTGTATAGTGTAGTAGTGTATAGTGTAGTGTAGTAGTGTATAGTGTAGTAGTGTATAGTGTAGTAGTGTATAGTGTAGTAGTGTATAGTGTAGTAGTGTATAGTGTAGTAGTGTATAGTGTAGTAGTGTATAGTGTAGTAGTGTATAGTGTAGTAGTGTATAGTGTAGTAGTGTATAGTGTGTAGTGTAGTAGTGTGTAGTGTAGTAGTGTATAGTGTAGTAGTGTATAGTGTAGTAGTGTATAGTGTAGTAGTGTATAGTGTAGTAGTGTATAGTGTAGTAGTGTATAGTGTAGTAGTGTATAGTGTAGTAGTGTATAGTGTATAGTGTAGTAGTGTATAGTGTAGTAGTGTATAGTGTAGTAGTGTATAGTGTAGTAGTGTATAGTGTAGTAGTGTATAGTGTAGTAGTGTATAGTGTAGTAGTGTATAGTGTAGTAGTGTATAGTGTAGTAGTGTATAGTGTAGTGTAGTAGTGTGTAGTGTAGTAGTGTATAGTGTAGTGTATAGTGTAGTGTAGTGTAGTAGTGTATAGTGTAGTGTAGTAGTGTATAGTGTAGTGTAGTAGTGTATAGTGTAGTAGTGTATAGTGTAGTAGTGTATAGTGTAGTAGTGTGTAGTGTAGTGTATAGTGTAGTAGTGTATAGTGTAGTAGTGTATAGTGTAGTAGTGTATAGTGTAGTAGTGTATAGTGTAGTAGTGTATAGTGTAGTGTATAGTGTAGTAGTGTAGTAGTGTATAGTGTAGTAGTGTATAGTGTAGTGTAGTAGTGTATAGTGTAGTAGTGTATAGTGTAGTAGTGTATAGTGTATAGTGTAGTAGTGTATAGTGTAGTAGTGTATAGTGTAGTAGTGTATAGTGTAGTAGTGTATAGTGTAGTAGTGTATAGTGTAGTAGTGTATAGTGTAGTAGTGTATAGTGTAGTAGTGTATAGTGTAGTAGTGTATAGTGTAGTAGTGTATAGTGTAGTAGTGTATAGTGTAGTAGTGTATAGTGTAGTAGTGTATAGTGTAGTGTAGTAGTGTATAGTGTAGTGTATAGTGTAGTGTAGTAGTGTATAGTGTAGTAGTGTATAGTGTAGTAGTGTATAGTGTAGTAGTGTATAGTGTAGTAGTGTATAGTGTAGTAGAGTGTAGTGTAGTGTATAGTGTAGTAGTGTATAGTGTAGTGTATAGTGTAGTAGTGTATAGTGTAGTAGTGTATAGTGTAGTAGTGTATAGTGTAGTAGTGTATAGTGTAGTAGTGTATAGTGTAGTAGTGTATAGTGTAGTAGTGTATAGTGTAGTAGTGTATAGTGTAGTAGTGTATAGTGTAGTAGTGTATAGTGTAGTAGTGTATAGTGTAGTAGTGTATAGTGTAGTAGTGTATAGTGTAGTAGTGTATAGTGTAGTAGTGTATAGTGTAGTAGTGTATAGTGTAGTAGTGTATAGTGTAGTAGTGTATAGTGTAGTAGTGTATAGTGTAGTAGTGTATAGTGTAGTGTAGTAGTGTGTAGTGTAGTAGTGTATAGTGTAGTGTATAGTGTAGTGTAGTGTAGTAGTGTATAGTGTAGTGTAGTAGTGTATAGTGTAGTGTAGTAGTGTATAGTGTAGTAGTGTATAGTGTAGTAGTGTATAGTGTAGTAGTGTGTAGTGTAGTGTATAGTGTAGTAGTGTATAGTGTAGTAGTGTATAGTGTAGTAGTGTATAGTGTAGTAGTGTATAGTGTAGTAGTGTATAGTGTAGTGTATAGTGTAGTAGTGTAGTAGTGTATAGTGTAGTAGTGTATAGTGTAGTGTAGTAGTGTATAGTGTAGTAGTGTATAGTGTAGTAGTGTATAGTGTATAGTGTAGTAGTGTATAGTGTATAGTGTAGTAGTGTATAGTGTAGTAGTGTATAGTGTAGTAGTGTATAGTGTAGTAGTGTATAGTGTAGTAGTGTATAGTGTAGTAGTGTATAGTGTAGTAGTGTATAGTGTAGTAGTGTATAGTGTAGTAGTGTATAGTGTAGTAGTGTATAGTGTAGTAGTGTATAGTGTAGTAGTGTATAGTGTAGTGTAGTAGTGTATAGTGTAGTGTATAGTGTAGTAGTGTATAGTGTAGTGTAGTAGTGTATAGTGTAGTAGTGTATAGTGTAGTAGTGTATAGTGTAGTAGTGTATATATAGTGTAGTAGTGTATAGTGTAGTAGTGTATAGTGTAGTAGTGTGTAGTGTAGTGTATAGTGTAGTAGTGTATAGTGTAGTAGTGTATAGTGTAGTAGTGTATAGTGTAGTAGTGTATAGTGTGTAGTGTATAGTGTAGTAGTGTATAGTGTGTAGTGTATAGTGTAGTGTATAGTGTAGTAGTGTATAGTGTAGTATAGTGTAGTAGTGTATAGTGTAGTGTATAGTGTAGTAGTGTATAGTGTGTAGTGTATAGTGTAGTGTATAGTGTGTAGTGTATAGTGTAGTATAGTGTAGTAGTGTATAGTGTAGTAGTGTATAGTGTAGTAGTGTATAGTGTATAGTGTAGTAGTGTATAGTGTAGTAGTGTATAGTGTAGTAGTGTATAGTGTAGTAGTGTATAGTGTAGTGTGTAGTGTAGTAGTGTATAGTGTAGTAGTGTATAGTGTAGTGTGTAGTGTAGTAGTGTATAGTGTAGTAGTGTATAGTGTAGTAGTGTATAGTGTAGTAGTGTATAGTGTAGTAGTGTATAGTGTAGTAGTGTATAGTGTAGTAGTGTATAGTGTAGTAGTGTATAGTGTAGTAGTGTATAGTGTAGTAGTGTATAGTGTAGTAGTGTATAGTGTAGTAGAGTGTAGTGTAGTGTATAGTGTAGTAGTGTATAGTGTAGTGTATAGTGTAGTAGTGTATAGTGTAGTAGTGTATAGTGTAGTAGTGTATAGTGTAGTAGTGTATAGTGTAGTAGTGTATAGTGTGTAGTGTATAGTGTAGTAGTGTATAGTGTAGTGTATAGTGTAGTAGTGTATAGTGTAGTATAGTGTAGTAGTGTATAGTGTAGTGTATAGTGTAGTAGTGTATAGTGTGTAGTGTATAGTGTAGTGTATAGTGTGTAGTGTATAGTGTAGTATAGTGTAGTAGTGTATAGTGTAGTGTATAGTGTAGTAGTGTATAGTGTAGTAGTGTATAGTGTATAGTGTAGTAGTGTATAGTGTAGTAGTGTATAGTGTAGTAGTGTATAGTGTAGTAGTGTATAGTGTAGTGTGTAGTGTAGTAGTGTATAGTGTAGTAGTGTATAGTGTAGTGTGTAGTGTAGTAGTGTATAGTGTAGTAGTGTATAGTGTAGTAGTGTATAGTGTAGTAGTGTATAGTGTAGTAGTGTATAGTGTAGTAGTGTATAGTGTAGTAGTGTATAGTGTAGTAGTGTATAGTGTAGTAGTGTATAGTGTAGTAGTGTATAGTGTAGTAGTGTGTAGTGTAGTGTATAGTGTAGTAGTGTATAGTGTAGTAGTGTATAGTGTAGTAGTGTAGTAGTGTATAGTGTAGTGTATAGTGTAGTAGTGTAGTAGTGTATAGTGTAGTAGTGTATAGTGTAGTGTAGTAGTGTATAGTGTAGTAGTGTATAGTGTAGTAGTGTATAGTGTATAGTGTAGTAGTGTATAGTGTATAGTGTAGTAGTGTATAGTGTAGTAGTGTATAGTGTAGTAGTGTATAGTGTAGTAGTGTATAGTGTAGTAGTGTATAGTGTAGTAGTGTATAGTGTAGTAGTGTATAGTGTAGTAGTGTATAGTGTAGTAGTGTATAGTGTAGTAGTGTATAGTGTAGTAGTGTATAGTGTAGTAGTGTATAGTGTAGTAGTGTATAGTGTAGTAGTGTATAGTGTAGTAGTGTATAGTGTAGTAGTGTATAGTGTAGTAGTGTATAGTGTAGTGTATAGTGTAGTGTAGTAGTGTATAGTGTAGTGTAGTAGTGTATAGTGTAGTAGTGTATAGTGTAGTAGTGTATAGTGTAGTAGTGTATAGTGTAGTAGAGTGTAGTGTAGTGTATAGTGTAGTAGTGTATAGTGTAGTAGTGTATAGTGTAGTAGAGTGTAGTGTAGTGTATAGTGTAGTAGTGTATAGTGTAGTAGTGTATAGTGTAGTAGTGTATAGTGTAGTGTATAGTGTAGTAGTGTATAGTGTAGTAGTGTATAGTGTAGTAGTGTATAGTGTAGTAGTGTATAGTGTAGTAGTGTATAGTGTAGTAGTGTATAGTGTAGTGTGTAGTGTAGTAGTGTATAGTGTAGTAGTGTATAGTGTAGTGTAGTAGTGTATAGTGTAGTGTAGTAGTGTATAGTGTAGTAGTGTATAGTGTAGTAGTGTATAGTGTAGTAGTGTATAGTGTAGTAGTGTATAGTGTAGTAGTGTATAGTGTAGTAGTGTATAGTGTAGTAGTGTATAGTGTAGTAGTGTATAGTGTAGTAGTGTATAGTGTAGTAGTGTATAGTGTAGTAGTGTATAGTGTAGTAGTGTATAGTGTAGTAGTGTATAGTGTAGTAGTGTAGTAGTGTATAGTGTAGTAGTGTATAGTGTAGTAGTGTATAGTGTAGTGTATAGTGTAGTGTATAGTGTAGTAGTGTATAGTGTAGTGTATAGTGTAGTAGTGTATAGTGTAGTAGTGTATAGTGTAGTAGTGTATAGTGTAGTAGTGTATAGTGTAGTAGTGTAGTAGTGTATAGTGTATAGTGTAGTGTATAGTGTAGTGTATAGTGTAGTGTAGTAGTGTATAGTGTAGTAGTGTAGTAGTGTATAGTGTAGTAGTGTATAGTGTAGTAGTGTATAGTGTAGTAGTGTATAGTGTAGTAGTGTATAGTGTAGTAGTGTATAGTGTATAGTGTAGTAGTGTAGTAGTGTATAGTGTAGTAGTGTATAGTGTAGTAGTGTATAGTGTAGTGTATAGTGTAGTAGTGTATAGTGTAGTAGTGTATAGTGTAGTAGTGTATAGTGTAGTAGTGTATAGTGTAGTAGTGTATAGTGTAGTAGTGTATAGTGTGTAGTGTTTGGTGTGTCCACCCCCAGGTGGTGAACTACGACCTCCCGTCCTGCGTGGGCGACTACGTGATGTAGTGTTTGGTGTGTCCACCCCCAGGTGGTGAACTACGACCTCCCTTCCTGCGTGGACGACTACGTGATGTAGTGTTTGGTGTGTCCACCCCCAGGTGGTGAACTACGACCTCCCGTCCTGCGTGGGCGACTACGTGATGTAGTGTTTGGTGTGTCCACCCCCAGGTGGTGAACTACGACCTCCCGGCCTGCCTGGGCGACTACGTGATGTAGTGTTTGGTGTGTCCACCCCCAGGTGGTGAACTACGACCTCCCGTCCTGCGTGGGCGACTACGTGATGTAGTGTTTGGTGTGTCCACCCCCAGGTGGTGAACTACGACCTGCCGGCCTGCCTGGGCGACTACGTGATGTAGTGTTTGGTGTGTCCACCCCCAGGTGGTGAACTACGACCTCCCGTTCTGCGTGGGCGACTACGTGATGTAGTGTTTGGTGTGTCCACCCCCAGGTGGTGAACTACGACCTGCCGGCCTGCGTGGGCGACTACGTGATGTAGTGTTTGGTGTGTCCACCCCCAGGTGGTGAACTACGACCTCCCTTCCTGCGTGGGCGACTACGTGATGTAGTGTTTGGTGTGTCCACCCCCAGGTGGTGAACTACGACCTCCCGGCCTGCGTGGGCGACTACGTGATGTAGTGTTTGGTGTGTCCACCCCCAGGTGGTGAACTACGACCTCCCGGCCTGCCTGGACGACTACGTGATGTAGTGTTTGGTGTGTCCACCCCCAGGTGGTGAACTACGACCTCCCGGCCTGCGTGGGCGACTACGTGATGTAGTGTTTGGTGTGTCCACCCCCAGGTGGTGAACTACGACCTCCCTTCCTGCCTGGGCGACTACGTGATGTAGTGTTTGGTGTGTCCACCCCCAGGTGGTGAACTACGACCTTTCTTCCTGCGTGGGCGACTACGTGATGTAGTGTTTGGTGTGTCCACCCCCAGGTGGTGAACTACGACCTCCCTTCCTGCCTGGGCGACTACGTGATGTAGTGTTTGGTGTGTCCACCCCCAGGTGGTGAACTACGACCTCCCTTCCTGCGTGGACGACTACGTGATGTAGTGTTTGGTGTGTCCACCCCCAGGTGGTGAACTACGACCTCCCTTCCTGCGTGGGCGACTACGTGATGTAGTGTTTGGTGTGTCCACCCCCAGGTGGTGAACTACGACCTGCCAGCCTGCGTGGGCGACTACGTGATGTAGTGTTTGGTGTGTCCACCCCCAGGTGGTGAACTACGACCTCCCTTCCTGCGTGGGCGACTACGTGATGTAGTGTTTGGTGTGTCCACCCCCAGGTGGTGAACTACGACCTCCCTTCCTGCGTGGGCGACTACGTGATGTAGTGTTTGGTGTGTCCACCCCCAGGTGGTGAACTACGACCTCCCTTCCTGCGTGGACGACTACGTCCACCGCATTGGTCGTACCGGCCGTATCGGCCATCGGGGCGCTGCAGTCGCCCTCTACGACCCGAGCCGAGACCGTGACCTCGCTCGACCACTCGTCCGTGTGCTCAGCGACGTACGTGGGTGACACTCAGAGAGACACACGGGGAGAGAGACACACAGACACACAGAGAGAGAGACACACAGAGAGAGACACAGAGAGAGAGATCGTGACCTCGCTCGACCACTCGTCCGTGTGCTCAGCGACGTGGGTGACACTCAGAGAGACAGAGAGAGAGAGAGAGACACACAGAGACACACAGAGAGACTCAGAGACACAGAGAGACACACAGAGAGACACACACAGAGAGAGAGAGATCGTGACCTCGCTCGGCCACTCGTCCGTGTGCTGAGCGACGTACGTGGGTGACACTCAGAGAGACACACGGGGAGAGAGACAGAGAGAGAGAGACACACAGAGAGACACAGAGAGACACACAGAGAGAGACACACAGAGAGACACAGAGAGACACAGAGAGAGAGAGAGATCGTGAGCTCGCTCGACCACTCGTCCGTGTGCTGAGTGACGTGGGTGACACTCAGAGAGACAGAGAGACACAGAGAGACACACACAGAGACACACAGAGAGACACACAGAGAGACACACAGAGAGAGAGAGATCGTGACCTCGCTCGACCACTCGTCCGTGTGCTCAGCGACGTGCGTGGGTGACACTCAGAGAGACAGAGAGACAGAGAGAGAGACACACAGAGAGACACAGAGACACACACAGAGAGACACACAGAGAGACACTCAGAGAGAGAGAGAGACACACAGACACACAGAGAGACACACAGAGAGACACAGAGAGACACACAGAGAGACACACAGAGAGACACTCAGAGAGAGAGAGAGACACACAGACACACAGAGAGACACACAGAGAGACACAGAGAGACACACAGAGAGAGAGATCGTGACCTCGCTCGACCACTCGTCCGTGTGCTGAGCGACGTGGGTGACACTCAGAGAGACAGAGAGACACACAGAGACACACAGAGAGAGACACACAGAGAGAGACACACAGAGAGACAGAGAGACAGAGACACTCAGAGAGACACACACAGAGACACACACAGAGACACACAGAGAGAGACACACAGAGAGACACAGAGAGACACACACAGAGACACACAGAGAGAGACACACAGAGAGACACAGAGAGAGACACACAGAGACACACAGAGACACACACAGAGACACA